>NW_027466184.1:2075000-2092500 GCF_046127955.1 Nelusetta ayraudi
GTAATCCCTTAATGAGTCTGCTAGGGCTCTGTGTGGCTGCGCTGCGTCGGGGCTGATGCACATAGTGGCCTCTGTCTGCCAGCAGGCCCAACTGGCTGATTACTGGAGAGCACTGAGAATCATTAGAGTGTCATCAGCAAAGTGTCTCATTGGCTCGTTGACGGCCTGAAGGTCGTTCCTGCCGACTGACTCCTCAAGGTTTTGGTCTGGTGGTTTGTGCTGGACCAGGTAGACTAGAAGCAGGTTTTTGTTTGCTGTTTATGTGAATGAGAGCCGCCTGAACGAGAGGGGCCGTGCCGGAAGACATGAAAGCAGGAGACGCAGAACCGCCGAGGGCGGAACACGAAGCGAGCGGAACGTCTGTTGGGGAGTCGAGTCGTAAACAAAGCGCTGTGCCTCCTGTGAAAGCAGTCGGTTAACAAAGGCCTCGAGAATGAAGGGAGATTCCAGCGGCTGCTGCGGGGGTGCGTGGAGTCACAGAGGCGGTTTGAGGACAAGACGTGGAACCACGTCGCTGCTAAAGCGTTTAGCCGGTCCAGGACGGGAAGGTCAGAACTTTCCAAGTCCTCTTTGTCTCACTCTTTCTTTCTTCTTGGACTCTTTCTTTCTCCCTCCTACGTTCAGGAAAGGTTGATGTTTTCTCTGAGTCTGTATATCATCTGGTATTCTGCTGCTGCTTCATCCTCTGTCCTCCCCACAGTCAGACAATCTGTCCTCTGCTCGCACACATCGTCAGCGTCTCTCCCTGTTGCCTTCGAGAGAAGCCTCGTCCTCTGGTCGTCCAAGGCCTTGCTGGTCAGCCTGGCTTCACTGCATCTGGCCAGCCTGGCGTTGAGCCGCTGGTTGGAACCGCTGGTTGGAACCGCTGGTTGGAACCTCTGGTTGGAACCTCTGGTTGGAAGGAACCTCTGGTTGGAACCTCTGGTTGGAACCTCTGGTTGGAAGGAACCTCTGGTTGGAACCTCTGGTTGGAACCTCTGGTTGGAAGGAACCTCTGGTTGGAAGGAACCTCTGGTTGGAACCTCTGGTTGGAAGGAACCTCTGGTTGGAACCTCTGGTTGGAACCTCTGGTTGGAAGGAACCTCTTGTTGGAACCTCCTGCGGTCCGCAGGCGCAGGAAGTCAGGAGGTTTTCTGGAGGGTGGGAACAATGAAAGACGTGCAGTGCAGTTCAGGGAAAGTCTCTGCTGTAAAGCATCAAGGTTGGCCTGTGTGACCCGGGTGATTGTGTTATGATGTTGAGCCCGGTCCAGCGGTGCCGGACAGTGCAGACTGTCATGATGCTGGTACACAGTCAATCACATTCATTGGCTGTGGCTATTGGATAAGTGATTAGATTTTGAGAAGTGGGAATGTGGTGCAACTTCACCGCAGTGAGGGTTGATGTCATGCACACACATCACTCTCATGCACACACACACACACACACACACACACACACACACACACACACAGTGAGGATCAGAATGGGTGTTTCTCTAAATAATAGCAGCTGTCTTCAGCACCAGGCATCAGAGGAAGCCTTGGCTCAGGTCAGGTTGAGTTCTGCTGAGTTCTGCTGGTCCCCCGTCCAAGTCCGTGTGGCCTGGTTGGGACTGGGAGGCTCTATGGATCCATAGGCGTCCTGCTCATTCGCTGACAAGACGATGGAATGAGACAGTCACATGATGTCTTTTTTTCTTTTTAAATTGCCTGTGGACTCGGCGTGCACGTGGACTCGGCGTGCACGTGGTCCCGGTGTCCTGCAGACTGAAGGAACACAGCTGAAGCTGTTTGAAGCGCTGGAGGCCCAGGAGCTTTCTGTCGTGGTGAGAGGCCACAAACGACAGCTTTGTGCTCGGCTCAGGCTGGGAAAGTTGGCGCATCACACACACACACACACACACACACACACACACACACACACACACACACACACACACTCTCTCTGCACAGCTCAGCCAGGCTCAATAGGCTGATTCATTAGAGGCTCCTCATGACACCACAGGAGAAAATGTACTTTCAGTGGTGGGCGGGTGGGAGGAGCCTGCAGTGCTCGAGCTCACCCGGGCCGGGCCGAGCCTGACGCGACCCGACAGCTTGAAGGAAACATGAATCCCTGATCAGTTGCTCTTCTCGTCCGCTCAGGATTCTCAGCGTTGCGTGGAGATCGGGTCGCTGGTATTGCCGGGTTAATGAGTTATTGCGTCACTGGACCCGCCCACCTGCAGGTCTTCCTGCCCTTCGGTTTAAACTTTAACTTGGAATGACCCAAACCCAAAGGTACTGTGCTGCTTGTGTTTGGGTGTTGAGGTCCTACAAGCCCTGGGTCGCCCGGTAAGCTGGTCCTGGACCGTGTTACCCTCAGGAGCCGTGTTTACACCTGCAGACCAGCGTGGTTCTCAGTCCCAGGCGAGGTTCCACCGTGGGTTCTTCTGGAGACCAGCGGGAGGGGGCGGAGCTCGGAGGAGACGGTGTTGCTTCACGGGGCAGGGCGAGGGGGTGGAGCTCGGAGGAGACAGTGTTGCTTCACGGGGCAGGGCGAGGGGGCGGAGCTCGGAGGAGACGGTGTTGCTTCACGGGGCAGGCGAGGGGGCGGAGCTCGGAGGAGACGGTGTTGCAATCTCTCAGCAGCTCCCCTGTGTTTATTCTTCTCGGCTCCTCGTCCTTCTGCCCTGCCAGCGACAGCCACAGTTGAATCCAGGAGGAGACATCACTCCTCAGGTCTGTCTCTGACAGTCACTTCCTGTCTGCTCAGACCCCAGGGGTCTCACCAGGGGTCCCACCAGTTCAGGACCAGCAGCCTGTGAGGAACCGACCAGGTGGCTCTGCTGAACTCTGGACTCTGGACTAAAATAACCGAGCCCCTCCCCCACACAATTGGATCATTCAATAAGAGCTAACCTGGCAAATGTGTGCTGTCACATGGGCTGCTTTAAGTGGGCGTGGCCAGAGTGTGTTGCAGCCATAATGGGCCCATCTGGACCCGCCGGCAGCCCCGGACTCATTAGCCCCGCCCCGCCCCGTGTTTGCTCCTGTCACATGATGTTACTCTCAACAACGCAAACATGCCAGAGTGCTCCAACCCCCCCTCGTTAGGCCCCACCCCTGTCTTTCACACTGCCTTGGGGAGTCGCTGGTACTTCATTACTGCACTCACTGCTGTGCTCCCCCCCCCCCCCCCGCTACTCCTCCTGGGCAGCTGCACTGTCTGGACGCAGGCCAGCTGCTGCAGGTGAGCCGCAGCTCTTTCTGCAGAGAGTTTAGCTTGCATCAGCACCGAGGTGGAGGGGGGCGGGGGGGGGCGTCCTTATCCACTGTGTGTGCAAAGCTGCAGTTGTGGTGTTTTCTACCTCACTCCCAGTAGATGAAACGCTCGGAATGAGTACTTCTTCCTCTTCACTTGCTGTGAAGTTTGCAGCGGCTGCAGCCCGGGGGGGGAGAGGAGCTGCGGTGATACTCGAGGCTGCAGCCCGGGGCGGGGGGGGGCTGCGGTGTGGAACCGCAGGGCCAGCTTGGTTTGCGCTGAAAAAGACAAGCAAGTGTTTGTGTAGTGGAGTAAAGGTGCTGGCGTTGCTCCCAGTGGGGGTTACAAGCTACGTTCACTGTGCCTCGCAGTGCAGTGACTCAGTGAAGCGGGAGTGTTTACAGCTGGCAGGGACTGCGTGGTGATTGGCTGAGCTGCTGGAACAGCCGGCCAATGATTAACACTCCAGTTACTCATCGCAACAATCACAACTCCACCTCTGGGCTTTTTATTGTCCCGGCTCAGGAGGTTGCTGTGTAGAGAAAGCAGCCCATAATATTTCAAACGTCAGGACTGTTGTGTTTATCGAGGCTGTGAATATGATACAGTGTATGAATATGGCTGTGGGTGGTGTACAGTACATAGAATAACCAACTAGAACATAGATCTACAGCTCCTTCCTGCTTGGGGCTCACTGCGTCCCACTGGAACGCCATCACTTCCTGCCTGAGTGCGCATCACCTACACAACGCATCGTGTGCGTCGCCGCTCGCTAAGTGCGCTTGCCTGTCGTCGACCTTCCCGCTTTCCCCGAGCTACAGCCGGCTCCTCCCAGCCATGGCTGATGGAGCCGCGTGTCTGTGTTTAACCCAGCAGGAACTGCGCTAATGTTAGCTCAGGCATGCGGCCTTGCAGCGGTCTGTGCAAGGTCAGAGGTCAAGGCAGGGTTTATTCTGGGACAGGTATGTGTTGTCTGATTGGACCTCCACCAGCACCTCCACCACCTCCACCAGCACCACCACCTCCACCAGCACCACCACCGCTGCTCCTGCTCCTCAGAGCTCGACATCGTGCGAAAACGAGCAACTGAGCCGACCAGTCTGAATGGTTCCAGACGGGTCCGAGGTCGCGCTTCATTCCAGCGCATCCTGGAGGAACCACAGCTGAAGCTTCCTGCGGTGCCGCAGAGGCATCGACTTTCCCCTGCTTAGCGCCGTTGGACAAACATTAAAAAACCGAAGTGACCGCACGGATTAGCAGGAGCAGAGACGGCACACTGCGTTGGCCCGAGTGTGTCTGGTCGTGACTCCGCCCCCTGAGAACGAGGAGCCCAGTGTGAGCTGACTGAGGTTCCTTTCCCGGTGGGCAGCCGGGTCTCCAAATGGAAAAGTCCTGGAAGTTCTTCTGGGACTTTCTATTTCTCGGAGTGACGGCGAGGCTCAGCGCCGGCCCTCGGCCAGGCCGCTCCACACCTCCTCTGAAGCCCACTTCACATCCGTCCAAATGGCTTCATGAGGAACGGGAATGGGCCTCCGTGGAGAAGTGAATTCTCCCAACATCAACCTCTCATTAATGTGCTGTAATGAAGCCATGGCCATTAAAAGGCGGAGGAGAAAAGACTGCATGGTGAGGAAGCGTGAGGAGCTTCTAGTGGAGCCCATGTGACTGATGAGGACCTGCACCTCCGTTCCTCAGGCCCTGTGGCCAAACCCAGCAGTTCAGCAGCAGTTTGCCCTGCTGCTCCCTCTTTGCTCTCCATGCAGACCAAACTGAACCCAAGTCATCAGTCTGGAGAAGCTTCAAAAGGAACCAAGATGCACCACCTCCGGTACTCTCACGGTCTCCATGTTTACCACATGATGGGTTGATGGTTCAGCACCAGCAGGTGACCGTGCTTTGCAGTCTCATGTGGATTGAGGAGATGAGGAGAGTATAGTAAATCCAACACATCAGGGTCCCACTGCTTTACTGCAGTAGGCTGAGGTGCCGTCCAAAGCACTGGCTGCTCCCTGCACCCAGGACCTCCCACCCCACCCCACCCCGCCCCACCACCCCGCCCCACCTCCCTTTATTCCGCTCGCATTCCCTTCCACACTCCTTTGTGGGGGGAGATTCCTCACACCAGGAAGTTGTTGAGCGGCTGTGAGGGAAAGTGTTTGTCTGCTGCAGGAGGAGGAGGAGGTGGAGGAGCAGGAGGAGGAGGAGGAGCCCGGCAGCAGAGGGAAAGGAGGGAAGCTTCTCCGCTCCGACCCCATGGTGGCTTCTACAAACTGCAGCCACGCAGGGGAGGAGGTGAAGGTTTGGAGGTGGGTCTGGACAGAAGGAGTGGGATTGGACGGTGGGTCTGGACAGAAGGAGTGGGATTGGACGGAGCAGTTGGAGAAAAACAAAGGAAACCATCAACCAGGAGCGAGAGGAGCGAAGCGCCCCCTGGAGGCCGAGCCCTGCGGGTCCTCTCACTTCTGTGTAAACGTATGTAAATTGAAATCAGCTTCGGCCTCCCCTCCCCCTCAAGCCCCGCCCCCTCCCTCCCCCATCCACTCCCCACCCTCTGCAAGCCACGCCCCCTCGGCTGCAGGCATCACATCAGTTTGCGTCGCCGTCGCACCACCACATCCAGCAGGGTGGCTCCTGATTGGTCACGGGGGGGCCGATACAGTAGGAGGAGCAGGAGGAGGAGCTGTGAGGAGTGTGAAGGAAAGTGGAGGAGAAAGGAGGAAGAGGAGGTGCAAGCGAGGCTGTGACACTGTTGGACTGGAGAGGGAGCGGCGTGTCAGAGAGAGAGGGAAGGAGGGAGGGGCGAGCGAGAGAGAGGGAGAGAGGGAGGGGCGACCTAGAGAGAGAGAAAGAGAGGGAGGGAGGGGCGAGCTAGAGAGAGGGAGGGGCGAGCGAGAGAGAGGGAGGCCAGCAGGCGGCTGAGTGCAGGCAGTGCAGGTGGATCCAGACTGGTGGTGTCAACAGGGATCCAACAGGTCGGTCTTTCTTCTTCTTCTTCTTCTTCTTCTTCTTCTTCTTCTTCTTCTTCTGCCACTCTCTCTCCACCGTCCGCTCCTGCGGGCGATCAAAGCACTGTCCCAGGTTGTGACGGTAGCGAGCAGGACGCTGCTGGTCCGGCTGGTGTTGGGGCAGCGTGAGAAAGTGTCGCACCGCCTCTTTCTCCTCAGCACAGAGGATAATGGAGCTGCAGCTGTGAAAGGACTGAGAGGCTTTGAGGGCGAGGCCGCCCTCTCCAGTGTCAGCGACTCAATGTGCTACTGGTGAGACCAGTGAAGACCAGTGAAACCAGTGAAGAGCAGTGAAGAGCAGTGAAGACCAGTGAGACCAGTGGAGACCAGTGAGAGCAGTCAGGACGGAGGAGATGCAGCAACTTCTGTTTCCCTCCAAACCTCTGTGCTCCTCAGAGCTGCTGCTGCTGCTGCTGCTGCTGCTGCTGCTGCTGCTGCTCCAGGAGACACCAGGCAGCAGCAGCAGCAGCAGCAGCTGACTGAGGGTCACGCTGCTCCTTCTACTGGTGTCTGGTTACGACTGAGATAAGAGATAAGCAGCAGTGAGGACGATGGTGGTGGGGTTGCTGCTTCTATTCCTGGCCGCTGACCTTTGACCCTTTGACATCACAGGGACTCTGGTTGGTACCGATCTACAGACTGTCCACAGTTCAGCAGGGTGGCTTCACACTGTTGGACCTTTTCCCACACGTTTGCACCGTTGGTCCGTCAGCCTCTTATCAGCCGGGAGATAAGATCCCCATTGAACGTGGAGCCAAGTTCCTCCAACTGGGTCGCTGACATCATCATCAGGTCCCTCCCACCAGGAAGTGAGGAGGTTTGATGCCGTGTGACTGAGGAGCAGCGGTGTGTAACTGTGGTTACAGTGGTGTCTGACAGGGAGGCCGTGCTATTTAGCTGAAATGTTTTTGAACTGGATGTTGACTCAGTGACTCGTGGCTCAGTGACTCAGTGACTCGTGGCTCAGTGACTCAGTGACTCGTGGCTCCTTGTGTCCATCCCAACGTCTGATTGCTCCACGCCT
Organism: Nelusetta ayraudi; assembly: GCF_046127955.1. Lineage (NCBI taxonomy): Eukaryota > Metazoa > Chordata > Actinopteri > Tetraodontiformes > Monacanthidae > Nelusetta > Nelusetta ayraudi. Next base: position 2,082,255 of record NW_027466184.1, read on the forward strand.
CTTAGAAAACTCTTTCTTCCTGTCCTTGTTTGACTTTGGCGTTATCAATAAAGCTTGTTGAATTCCACTTGGAGAGTCCACTCCTCATCCAATGCGCAGACAGGCCCCGCCTCCACCACGTCAGCTGCCACAGCGACGGCTTCGCTCCTTCAAACGTTCACTCCAACATTTGTCCACAGTTCTATAATATAATAATTCAACACAAATCCACGATCTTTGTCTGCTCTTCATCTGTTGGCTGTTCTCCAAGCTCCTCCCACAGATGAGGGATGACTTTGAGGTGGGACCTTCAGGACCAGGTTGCAGCCTCAGGCAGCAGGGATCTGCACTCAGGAGGAGCCTGAAGTTCCTCTCCCAGGCTTCAGGCTCCTCTGCTCAGTTCAGGGATTTCATGGCCATGTGTTTCAGTATATAATATTCTCCCTTTCCCTCCTCTCATGCCTGCACATGGAGCTTGTAAAGTGCTTCCTACTCCCCCTCCTCCCACCTCCTCCCCTCTCCCCCTCCCCATGGCCTCCAGGGAGGAGGTCCATGACCAGATGAAGGATTGTCCCAGTGTCTCAATCAACCCCAGTGACCCCAGTAACTCCCCAGTACCTCTCCTTCTGGTTCCACTTAAGGACGGAAGATATAAGGGTGTGTGTGTGTGTCTGTGTGTGTCTGTGTGTGTGTGTGTGTCTGTCTGTCTGTCTGTGTGTGTGTGTGTGTGTTTACAAAGAGTGAGGCAGCGGTGATCATATTGTCAGAAAGATTTGGTGTCTTTTTCTAAGTTATGTTGCAAATCACTGTTTTATGTAATTGTCCTGTGTGTGTGTGTGTGTGTGTTTGTGTGTGTGTGTGTGTGTGTGTGTGTGTGTGTGTGTGTGTGTGTGTGTGTGTGTGTGTGTGTGTGTTCAATGGCTTGGCTAGGCCAGCCTGCCATTATGTCATGCAGCATGGTTTCCAGCTGTCTGACTGCTGCTGCTCCTGCTGCTGCTGCTGCTGCTGCTGCTGCTGCTCCTGCTGCTGCTGCTGCTCCTGCTGCTGCTCCTGCTGCTGCTGCTGCTGCTGCTGCTGCTCCTGCTGCTGCTCCTGCTGCTGCTGCTGCTGCTCTGAATTTGTTTTCCAGCAAAGTTGTCTTGCGTGTCTGATGTATTAAAAGAAAATGCAGTGCAGTGCAGTGCGGTGATCTCTGTATCTCTACTGCTCGTATTCAAGCGCTCTCCTTGAACCCGGTCTCGGCCCCTCTGAGGCCACCAGCCTCCAAACTGGCCGCTGTCGCTTTGTGCCTGCAAGAGGCGCCGCACTTTTTATTCTGCTGTGCTTGACGACTGCAACGTGGATGTGATTAAAAGGCCAAGTCCGGCTCTGAGTGAAGCCACATGTGCTTGGGCTGAGTCCCGCTGAGACCTGAGCCCCGGCCGACACACACTGGGACTGCCTCGCAGGTGCCGGCAGCAGCAGCAGCAGCAGCAGCAGCTCCTCTTTTCAGCAACGTGGATGCACAGGAGCAATGAGCAATGAATGAGCAGCGACCGTATTCAATTATAATCTTCCAGTCCGAACCGAACCGATCCGACCCGTGTCCGCCCATATCCACACATATTTCAGATGCCAGTGTCAGCTGCCGATGCAGTCAACAGCAACATCTGGGCAGCTGCTCACTCCCATGAGATCTCATTCCATTCCATTACTTTACATTACTTTACATTACTTTACTTTACTGTGCACTACTTGACTTAACATTACTTTACTTTCAAATCCATTACTTTACTTTACATTCCATTACTTTATTTTCCATTACTTTATTTTCCATTATATTACTTTACATTACTTTACTTTACTTGCCATTACTTAACTGTACTTTGCTTTACGTGTCATTAATTAACATTATGGTACTTTACTTTACTTTACTTTGCTTTGCTTTGCTTTGCTTTACTTTCCAGCGTCCTCTGCGCTCTGGGTGGAGGAGGCGCTGCCTTCTCCCCTGGACTCTAGCTTGTCTGCAGATGAATGTCTCTCTCTTGTGTCCCTGTCAGCAGTAAGTCAGTGACCACACTGAGTCAAGGGTTGGAGGTTGAAACCAATAACTTGGTGCAACACTCTCTGTGGGCTGCTGGGCTCAGGTCAGGGTTCATGGGAAACCGAAGGTCTGAACGTCTTCACCCGCTGCCAACTCCCTGCAGCTTCCCACTAAAACTAGATCCCTGCTTATTTTGGCTGGACGCAGAGTGAAGGGAGGTGCACCTGTTGAGCTGAGGCTCTGCAAACTGTCCCGGCAGGTCCTGATCACAGTCGCTGTGATGCCAGCTGGTGTAAATCAGCATTCCCACTCATCCAGGGAGTGGTGACTCATGCGGCCGGCCAAATCTCATGAAAAACAGCTCGGTTCTCCTTCCCTGCCCGGGATTCTTTCTTTGTACAGGCCAACAAAACCATGAGCTCACGGGCTTTCCACTCACAGCAAATATTGACTCTGATTACGAGGAATGTGGGCACGTAACCCTCTTCATTTCCTCTGAAATTCCTCAGCCTTCCTTCCTCTCGAGCCGAACCTGGAAGTCATTTGTGGATCCGAGACGGAGACGCTGTCATCTGTAGGTGGAGGGAGGAGCCCTGCGCAGACCTTGCACGCCCTGCTCCTCTCTAGGGAGTTGCGTCAGCGCGAGTGGAGCCGCAGCTCCGCTGTGAGAGAGCAGCTGCGGTTTCGTGTTTAGCCATGAGCTAACGTCGTCGCTCAAGCAGAAATGTTTTTACAACGCTTGAATCTTCCTCCAAGTAATCAGGTGCCAGCAGGTGCTCCGCTGCAATCAGCACCTGTGCCCTTTGTGAGAAGGCGTTGGAGAAACACCGGCTACCGAGTCCGCAGGCGCATTTACACTCTTAGACATTTCAACGGCATTTTGAAGAACCGCAGAAGCTCCGAGTTTGATCGATTAGAAAAACAACTTTCCAGAAAAGTTCCCCAATCTGTGAGAATTCCTCCTGAGAATTCCTGGGAGAAGCCGCCTCCCAGTTTCTCCTGTCGGGTCCTGTTTGTTGTGTACAAAGGAACGGTCCGTTTCCCACAGTGCACTGCTCACGGTGGCCTTGCGGGTGTGAGGAGATTCTCTTGCCTTCTAGTGGAAGATGGATGGAGGAGATGGATGGATGGAGTTGGGTGGAGGAGATGGATGGAGGAGTTGGATGGAGGAGTTGGATGGAGCAGATGGATGGATGGAGAAAAGAAAGCTGAAGCCAGAGTCTCTTCAGTTTCTCAACTCGGGGATCGCAGGCCCTGAACGTGACACAAGCAGGAGTGCTGGTCCAGGTTGAGGAAGGCCAGCGTGCGTAGACGAAGGTGGAGTGATGTGAAGGGAGGAGTGACTCGGTGGGAGGAGACTTTCCTCTGCAGCTGGTGGCAGCGTTGCGTGGGGGTTCCCAGCAGATCAGGAGTCCAGACAGTGTTGCTGCCTGGTGGAGGTAGAAGCAGGTAGAAGCAGCTGGAGGTCACCCTAACCCTGGTGGAGGATCTCCAGCGCTGACACGCTGGGACTGAAACACAGCAACACCTCAACGTGCTGCTTTGATCCAGACGGACCTTCTGTCAAGAGGCCGTGAGTGAAGCAGACAACGTTGAGTTGCTCCCCACAGGGAAAACAAGAAGGACTGAAGCTGTTGTGATGCAGACGTGTTACATAGCGTTCTGAGGGGTCAAAGGTCATCGGCCATGCTCTCCAAAGACCACTTGACTCCTGCCTCTGAACAAGGCCTCGATGTCTGCTCTGTTGGGGATATAAAGCTTCACCCTCTCTTCCCCTGCAGCGTTCAGGTCACTGTAGTTTGACCCTGCAGCTCCATCAACTCCCGCCGGGAGTTCTCCTCCTCAACATTGAACTCCACGCTGTCCTGAATCACTTTGAATGGGACTTCTTTCTCCGTCTTGTGCAAGCGTGATGCGACTGCAGACTCACGACCCTCCAGTGCCGCGAGGCAGTGCCGTACGATACGACCAGCTGTAGGAAAGTGCTCAACAGAAGAAGAGGAAGAGCAACAGGAAGTCATGGCACGCCCAGACGAAGAGAAGAAGATGCGCGGTGATGCATTGCTGCTTGAAAGAAGAGAGAATAACTTGGCTCGCAAGGTTTTTCCCTGTTTAGCAGTGATGACGTACGGCTAACATTACCCTGCAGCCGTAGCGACCGAGCTAACGTTACCCTGCAGCCGTAGCGACCGAGCTAACGTTACCCTGCAGCCGTAGCGACCGAGCTAACGTTACCCTGCAGCTGTAGCGACCAAGCTAACGTTACCCTGCAGCTGTAGCGACCGAGCTAACGCAGCAGCTAACATGAGAGACAGGAGGTTCGTCCGTTCACCCTCCGTGTTTCCAGAGACTCACAGCGGACTCGCTCCCCGATCAGCGAGCTGCATTCAAAGGATTTGGGAAACTTTCCATTTGGCGTCGACCAAGTTGATGAAAACACGCTCGGTGCATTTGGAGCTGCGTGTGGTTTTAACAGAGGATGCGTCAGGTCACCAAGCAGCGTTTGATTGCAAGTGTTGACCTGAAGCCTGCAGTGTGGAGCGTGGATCAGCGGAACAGGATGCAGGCCTCGGGTCTGAACAGGACTGCAGTGTCTTGGGCCGTTGTGGTGGTTCCTGGTGGTGAAGCTACGCAGAGCTCCGCCCACCACCTGAGCACGTCTGCAACGGGACGCCGCAGAAAGGCGGTGTTTGAGGTCACGCCACCAATCCGACCTCCGCTCAGTCAAATGGTTTCTCATACGGAAAAATCTAAAGACTGTTTTGAAAGGAAATGTGAAATTCCGAGTCAATATTGTAGCGTGTTTATTGACTTGTGTAATGAGTATTTAATGGTGTAGAGAGCGGTGTTCCCCAGGGAGCGCCGCTTGGCAGAGGTTCAGAGGTTCGGAGGCCTCGTCCGGACTGCGGCGTTCCCGCCTCCACGTGGCAGGTAGAAGCAGCTGGAGGTCATTAAAATTCCTCCGCAACACGTGGACCGCTGTTTATTTTCCCGGCCAGGAAGGGGAGCGTGGACGGCTGCCAGGATGGCGGGACCGTCCCGTGGGCCAGACGGGACGAGTGGGCCGAGAGAGAGAGGCCAGCGGATCAGAGGCAGGACGGCTGTGATGAGAGGAGCAGTCAGAAGGATGGACAAGAGTGAGAGGGTGAGACCAGTGAATGCCGAGGGTGAGACGTGAAGATGACCCTGGACACAGAGGCTGGAGCTGCACCAGAGGAGGGAGTGCGGAGGCTTTAGCAGGAAGAGAGTGGAGATCTGGACCGAGTCAAGTCGTTTTGGGGAGAAGTTCAGTCAATACTGAGCCGATCCAGGGAAACATCTCGCAGGGTTCACTGAAGGCTTGTCAATACTGAGCTTGTATGGAATCTTCAATGTTCTCTCCGTTCTTCCTGACGTCGTTTTAAGTGGTTGGTGGAGAACGTTTACAATTATAATCTATTGGAAGAGAAGGCGATGGAGATTTGGTAATCAAAGAGTTGTGATTGGATGCAGGAGAGCAGCGCACGCAGACGCTTCAACGTTGCATCATTCAGATTGTAATGAGGACTTCAGTGAAATTGAAAATCCCAGTACTTGACCTCCGACCCCTATTGGGCCAACAAACGCAGTTGCGGCCTGAGGAGCCGGGGGGGGGGGGGGGGGGCGTGCCTCCCTCGGACCCCTGGATCAGTCATGGCACTGCTGCAGTGTTTAGCCAGCCAACCCTGGACCTCCACTAACAGGAGGCCTCCAGAGATGAGTCACTTCCTGCTTGAACGTGACGCCGCCCACCCACCGGCCATCGGTCTTCCTCCTCCTCCTCCTCCTCAGCGTCCCGCTCAGGCGGAGGCTTTCCGTCCTGTGATTGGTTAAACAGAGGAGAGAAGCTGGGGGCGTGACAGCTGCAGGGCCTCTCCACTGGGATTTGGAGCTTCGATATGGAGGTGTGTCAGTGGGAGGGACTCCAGTCAGGAAGGCTCCAGTGGGAACCCGGCTGGTGAAGCCCTCTCAGTGGTGAGACAGTCCTCCAAGCCTCCAGCCAGGCAGCTGCACCTCTTATCCAAACATCTTTCCAGCGCTTCTTATCTGATCAGCAGTGTTGGTCGTGAGGGGAGGGGCTTGAGTGATGGGCCTTCCTTGGAGAAGGATTGTGCAACTCTCCTCCTCCTGCTCGGGCAGATTTCAGCTCGGGTCGATGAAGGTTGCTGATCCTGCAGCGGTCACCGACCCGGTGCACAAATCTCTGGCAGGTTGAGATGCAACAGGAGAAGGTGCATCCTGCAGCTTCATCCCAGACAGGTGTGGCCCAGTTTGGCACAGATTGGAGTTGGAATCCGAGCCTAGAAGAAGGGGAAATGATGACGTGTCGCGTTTGAAGACCCGGGAGTTGGGTCTGGTTCTGAATGCCTCGCTGGGAAGCACCCAGACGTCATCTGCACACGCTGGAGCCGCAGAACACATCACACATCAGGCTCGTCAGTTCTGCAGATGCATCAGGACTTTGAGTTTCTACCCAGACCTCCAGAGATGGTGTTTGGGTCTATGGGGGGGTGGGACATCACGTCTTGCTTGACTGGATGTGCAACCAGGCGGTAAACCCAAAGGCCCCCTGTCAAAGGAGCGGCTGTGCAGGAAGTCTTGCTCTCCAGTCAGTCTGTGGGTTCCTTCAGGCTCCAGGTTTCCTTCAGAGGGAACCAGAAGCTTTTCTTCAAGCCCGTTCCAAGGTGCCCTGGGCCCTCCCGTGCCTGTAGAGGTCTTGTCAGATGGTCTGAGCTCTCTGATGGTCTTGGTTTCAAGCTGCAGTCTGAAGCTTCAGGGAAGAGAGCCGCTGATTCCGGGAGACTGCTGAACCACTCCCCCCCCCCCCTCGACATAGACTGAGTGATCTTTCTTCTGGAACACCATCAGACACTTGAGCTGTGGGCTTGACCAGTAAATCCCCCGTTCTTTATCATCCTCCGCCGCCCGTCTGATCCCTACTCTTCGCCTGCCTCTCTCCTCCCTGCTGCTGGGAAGGTCCTGCGCTCCGGCTTTGCTCTGGGGGGGGTCTGTCGGTCGACACTCGGGTGGTTCTTCTGTCTGAATCCCTGCGGTCAGGTCGACGCTGACGTGGGTCGTGGTTGATTGCAGGTACGGCTGAGCTTCAGATATGCCCGTCGGAATGTCAGGGAGGTGGCTGTAGTTCCATTGATCTGGTCTGTCCGCATCACTGATCATCTACGGGGAACACAGTGCTTGGGTTTGGTTCTATCTGCTGTCCTCGGCTCCGAGGCTGCGGTAACGTCAGCAGGCCCGCTGGAAGGTTTCATTCCCAGTTCAACGTCCTGTTGTCCCTCTGTCTCTGTTAACACTGTGAGTTCTATCAGAAGGTCACTCCTGGAGGAGGCTCCAGTGATGCCCAGCAGCACACTGAACCATCGCTGGAGACCTTCACTCCTTCTAGTGGCCGCTGTCCAACATCTGCACCCGTCACCTGCTGCCACTTCCAGCTGCTCGCTTCCTGCTTGCGTCGTCAGGCCTCGGCCCCGGTGGCCACCGAGGGAACAGCGAGCTGCACCAGTGATAGACTGCTGCTGCTGCTCCGTGGCTTTCCTTCAAGCTCTTCCTGACTGAGAAGGACAACAGTCTGTGTGTGTGAGTGTGTGTGTGTGTGTATGTGTGTGTGTGAGAGAGAGGAAACAGCTGGATGATCACACACAAAGAGACCTCAACATGTTGACGATGGGAAGTGGAGATGAGCTCATTGGTCTCCGCCGAGGCCTCCAGGAGGAAAACAGAGTTCCTCCGTTGGAACTGAACTTTGTCTCTGTCGATGAGTTGGAATTGAATTTGTGTTCCGTCTCTCAGCTGCAAGCAGGGCTTCTGTCAGTGGGCGGGGTCAATCTCTGGGGCCCCTGTATGCGTAGTTTGTACGTTTAGAAGGTCATCAGCTTTAACTCTGTCAAGATAGGCATCATGTGACTCTGGCAGAGACACCATGTGACCTCTGGGGAGGCGGGGTGAGGTCACCGTGCCTCTGTTGCCACCAAGCACTCCTGATTGTTGCTCTTGTGTCTGTAAACACCGAGAGTTGCTGCTGTCCTTGAGCTGCCTGGTGGTCCCGCCATTACTGGGTGCCTCTCCGTGCTGCTCTGCAGTGGGCGTGGCTCGCTCTGCAGTGGGCGTGGCTCGCTCTGCTCGGCTCTTTATGAATGGGAGCGTATCACCGGTCGGAGCGCCGCTGTTTGTTTGGATGTCGAGGAAGAAGGAATTTCCTTCTGGGAACGCCGGCGTGGTCGCACCGAGACCCCCGGCAACCAGGACACGGCCGACTGCACATGCATTCACTGCACGCACGCACGCACGCACGCACACACACACACACACACACACACACACACACACACACACGGTCTCAGCAGAAAGTTGTGACTTCTGGCCGAGGGCCGCTGTCCCCTGCTGGAGCCACATCCTGCCAGGAAGCTTGTCCTTCCTACACACACACACACACACACACACACACACACACACACACACACACACACACACACACACACACACACACACACACACACACACACAGTGGGGCGGCTGGACAATCACAGCGATAAGGTTGATGAACAGCGGTGAAGAGAATGACTCGTTCAGGACAGCAGTGCTCTCTAAGTGAGTTAAAGGCCTTTCAAGAAGACCACTGGGGCCCCCTGTCATCGTCTCCGGACCAAGATTACTGCTGTACCATCAGCTACTGCTGGTCCTGGGAAGCAGACTGACAGTGGAAGACCAGAGGAAGTCATTCAAGCTCACGTTCATCTCACTTCAAGACTTCTTCCGTGTCCAGCTGTGCCACCAGACGGAAGAATCGGAGAGTTTAGTCATTTAAACAGCAGCTAAATCAGTTTCTATTGTCATCACACACACACACACACACACACACACACTTGGCTTTCAAGCACCAACTTGCTCTCCTTCTGCTGGATGGAATCCTTCCACCCGTGGTGGTGTTTGCTGCTCTCCCGCTGTCTCACTTGAACACTGTGGACTTGTTCTGGTCAGGGAGGGAAGGGGGGGGCGAGGGGGGTGAGGAGGGGTGAGAGGGGTTAGGAGGGTGAGGAGGGGTGGTGGGGGTTGGCTGGGACACTCCTGTCCCCCACTGCCTCCTTCCGTCCTTCCCACCCTTATGGACGTCTTGTGTGGATTTGTGTCTGACAGGCCCGGAAACACACACACACACACACACACACACACACACACACACACACACATGCACACACACACTTTCCCATGTGATGGAAGAGCTCATGCAGTGTCTCTGTGAGCAGCTCTGGTCTTCTCCTTCCTGTTGTGGTGGAAGGTGACTGAGGCTGGGTAAGGGGTCAGGGGTCAGGGTTAGGCTGAGACCCACCTGAGTTCACATGGTCCAGGACCCAGCAGCAAAATATTGATGAAGCCTATTTTTAATACTTGACCTTTAAGATGTGAACTCTGCGTGGTCCTGGTCCACTGCTGACCTGTGGCCTGCTGACAGAAGGTCAGCAGTCCCACCTGCCTACCTGCCTGCCTGCCTCTGCTTCATCAAGCCAGCCCTTTGTGATGTCACAACACGTCCTGGTACCTCTCTCAGACAGTTGACAATAGCCGCAGCTCCCCCTGTTGTTGGCTCCGCCCTCTTAAAAACACCAACAAAGATCAGCAGGACGTTGTAAACAGAGGGCTAAATAAAACAGATTTCTTCCAGCTTTGTTAAAGTATTGTTGTAGTATAGTAGTGTATAATGTCCAGTGTGTGTCCTGTAGCAGCAGAGCCCAGAGTCTCCCCCCACCCCCCACCCCCTCCGCCCCAGGGTGGGCGGGGTCGCCTCACGCTGGCTCTGTTTGTTTGAGCGTTGCCATGGAGACACTGTGTTGACTCGGCTTTGCATGATGGGTGGGCGGTCCTGCACAACGACATCATCATCATGGAGCTGAGCACAGCGTGTCCCCCATCACCCTGCATCCCAACACACACACACACACACACACACACACACACACACACACACACACACAGACTGATTGGATTTGCTGCTCCAGGCAGAGTGAGTCAGTGTGAATGTTCTTCAGGGTTCCACCAGAGGCCTCTGAAGGTTCCTGACCTGGAGATGAACCCTTCGTCTCATTGGTCGGTTTGATGGGGTTGTGATGGAGGACCTCCTTCACTCCACCCACCTTCTCAGCAGATCCCACTCTCGATGTTCCTCACTCCCTGTGAAGATGTGGAGGTTCCTCTCGACTTGGTCTCTCCTTC
>NW_027466184.1:2097500-2115000 GCF_046127955.1 Nelusetta ayraudi
CCTCCTATCTCATCTCCACCTGCTCCTCCCTCTCATCTCCACCTGCTCCTCCACTCTCATCTCCACCTGCTCCTCCATCTCATCTCCACCTGCTCCTCCACTCTCATCTCCACCTGCTCCTCCCCCTCATCTCCACCTGCTCCTCCCCCTCATCTCCATCTGCTCCTCCCCCTCATCTCCATCTGCTCCTCCACTCTCATCTCCACCTGCTCCTCCCTCTCATCTCCACCTGCTCCTCCACTCTCATCTCCACCTGCTCCTCCCTCTCATCCCTTTCATCTCCACCTGCTCTTCCAGTCTTATCTCCACCTGCTCCTCCGCCCTCATCTCCACCTGCCCCGCCCCCTCATCTCCACCTGCTCCTCCTATCTCATCTCCACCTGCCTGTCCCCTCCCCTCTCATCTTTTGCGTGTGGTGCTGTTGGTAGTTGGGTAATGAGGTCAGCAGGGGGCAGCGGTGGGGCAGACTCAATAACATCTTATATAACTGTTCCTGCAGCTGTCACCAATTAAAGGGACTTTATGGACCAGGTCCAAACTTTGGGATCACAGTTCTGAGGTCACTGGAGAGACTCCCACTGGTTCACTACTTCCACTGGTCCCACTTGGTTCACTGGTTCCCTGGTCTCACTTCTCCACTGGTCTCATTGGTCTCACAGGTTTACTGGTCTCACTGGTTCACTGATCCCACTGGTGCCACTGGTCCACTGGTGCCACTGGTCTCACTGGGTCACTGGTCCACTGGCCCGACTAGTCCACTGGTCACATTATTATTATTATTATTATTATTGGTGATCTATTTTGTGTTGTTAATTAAAAGATGATGTGTGGCCGATGGATCGGTGGTGCGACTTCAGTGGCCACACAGCTCACCATCATCTGCATAGAAGGATTGTTACTGGTCAGAATCCTCAGAGATGCTAGGAACTGGGTGTTGAAACTGACTTGGGAACACTGTGGTGCATTCAAGGGTCGTAGGGCAATGTTGTCAATTATATGACTAGAAGGTCATAGTAGTACTACTGGTACTACTGGTACCAATGGGAGATGTTCCTCCCTGCTTGTCCAGCAGGGGGAGCTAGTCTCTGATCTGAACGCCACTTGCTGAGCTGTGAGTGGAGCCACTAATCTCACACATCTTTTAGTGGCATTTGACCCCCAGTGATTGGCTTAGCAGGCAATGTGAACCAGATCAACCCCCCCCCCCCCCCTCCTCCTCCTCCACTGAACTGAGTGCTGTGTGTTAGCAGCCAATGAACTGGTTTGACTTCCGGTCTCCTGTGTTTCTGCTGTAACGATAAAGAAACTGTTTGATTGTGTTTGAGTGCCGTCAGAGTGAAAAGGTTCCCCGGTTTCACCGAGACGTCCGTGTGTCTGTCCGTCCCTCCAGGTCCGAGTGACAACGGCCCAGCGAGCGTCAAGCAGCCATGAGTGCAGGAGACCACCAGGGGGTGGTGACGAGCCCTCCGCGCACCAAGGAGCGCTACTTTGACCGGGTGGACGTCAACGACCCGGAGTACCTCCGGGCCCGGAACATGTCACCCGACCTCCGCCAGGACTTCAACGTCCTGGAGCAGAAGAAACGGGTCACGCAGATCCTGCAGAGTCCGGTGAGTCCTAGGAGGGGAACCGGGGAGAACCAGGGGGATCCAGGTGAACCTGGGGGACCCCAGGTGACCCAGGTGATGGTCAGAATACCCCCGAAGCACTGTTCTGGGTGTAAAGAGGCGTTTATATCCCTCCGGACAAGGAACGGACCGGGTGGTTGAGGTTTGGGTCCAACAATGAACCTTTGGATCATCAGAGTACGTTACAAAATTGGAAAATTGCATCATGTGTTGTGAAAAGAATTGAGGATGCATCAGTTTTCAGTGAGTTCAGTCGTCAGTGAGCTGAGCTGAACGGTTCAGTGTGTTCAAAGAGCAGGACGGGTCCAGGAGGGTTGCGGAGGAACCGCCCACGGGTTCAAACCAAGTTCTTCACAGTCCCACCCTGGAGACCTCAGAGCAGCGTGTAGGTGTGGACCAGCTGCTGCTGCTGCTGCTGCTGCTGCTGATCTTCTCTAAAGGAGCCGGCGAGGAACTTGAGTCAAACCCAGAACTTTTCATCACGCCTCAAACCCACTTCCCTCTTTCACTTCCTCCTCTGTCCGTTGCTCTTCCACAACACGCTGCTTTCTACAGACGTTGCCACACAGTCTGGCGTCAGAGTGGATTCCCGGTCCGAGGTTCTCCAGCTCAACAGCCTCTGGACCGCGCCCCCTGCTGGCTCAGGTTCTGCTGAGGTCAACAGAGTCGTGAGCTCAGCTTTTCTTTCCCCCGCGCGCTGGGAATCTTGAGAATGACGGTGGGTGCAGTGGGTGACCTTCAGTGATGCGGGCCACAGTTAGCAGTCGGAGGCCATGCATGCTAATTCTCCAGCACCAGAGCCCAGTTCCAAGGCTAATTGCACCTGGTGGGCCGATGCCTCCAATCTCCCGCAGATCAAACCCCAGCAAAGGAAAGCTGGAAAACTGGGAATGTGTTTCAGCCTTGTTCAGCTGCTCCGAGGGGAAGAGAGTCCAGTTTCAGCCGCTCGGCTCCCGGGCCAGGAGGAAAACCGCCGAGTCGCTCCGACGTCGGAACGCTGCTCTTTGAACAGCTGCGGCTCCTTTGTTGACACTTTTCACACTGGAGCCCAGAGATTGAGGAACCGTCAGATCTGTTGACTCGGCACTGTTGACTCAAGGCCGGTCCAGGACTCAGAGTACCACCTCGCTCACAACATGACCTCACTGGGGAAACGCGGCAGAGCAGCAACAGAATCAAACTCTCCGGTCGCTCAGAATCTGAGTGATTCACTTCAAATGAGACCGAGATAAAAGATTCACCACGTTCGGCTCCTTGTAGCCTGGAAATGTCATGAACGAAAGCAGAGTAACAGAGGTCAGGTGTGTGTGTGTGTGTGTGTGTGTGTGTGTGTGTGAGTGCGCGCGCGCGCCTCATTCTATTTTAGCATACTGTGACCCGATTGTTTTCGTGCCCTCCATGGTTTCCTTCGTGCTGCACCACCTGGTAGTGGTGGTGGAGCTGCAGCACCACCTGGTGGTGGTGGTGGAGCTGCAGGTTTCCACCGATACTCTTGATACTCTGTGAACATGTGTGTGTTTACACCACCGAACACCACCAGCACAGTTTGGTGGTGAGCAGATGAGTGAGTGAATCAAAGAGACGAGAACAACCAGTCAGTCCTACTGAGTCCCAGTGAGTCCCAGCAAGTCCCAGCGAGTCCCAGTGAGTCCCAGCGAGTCCCAGTGAGTCCCAGTGAGCCCCAGTAAGCCCCAGTGAGTCCCAGCGAGTCCCAGTGAGTCCCAGTGAGCCCCAGTGAGTCCTACAGAGTCCTACTGAGCCCAAGTGAGTCCCAGTGAGTCCTACTGAGTCCTACTGAGCCCCAGTGAGTCCCAGTGAGCCCCAGTGAGTCCTACAGAGTCCTACTGAGCCCCAGTGAGTCCCAGCGAGTCCCCGTGAGCCCCAGTGAGTCCTACTGAGTCCTACTGAGCCCCAGTGAGCCCTACTGAGTCCCAGCAAGTCCCAGTGACTCCTACTGCAACCCGTACAGGAGCTGGACACCCCTGGTTGTGTTTGTGTTATTGTCCTCCCCCTGTGATGTCACATGACCCTGTGGAGCTGCTGCACTCTGTGACTCTGTGTTGCTCCGTGAGAGCAGCTGAAAATAAATTTAAAAAAATCAAAGGTCTGTTTGAGTCATTGGTGCAGATGTTGTTTGGTTCAGTCTGAGTGACCAGTGGAACCTCGTCAGGCTGCTGGATTCATAATCTGCTTTACATGATGGAATCAAATCCCTGCTGTCATAATCTGCTGCTGAGCACACACACACACACACACACACACACACACACACACTTGTAGAGCAGCTGCTGCTCTGCGTGTGTGTCTGTGTTTTGGTTTTGTGTGTTTTGGAAAATTGCTTTTTGCTGCTGCTGCTGCTGCTGCTGCTGCTGCTGCTGCGGCTCTTTTGTGTTTCAAGTTGAGCTGAAATTATTGACGTTTCTAAAAGTTTGTTTATCAGAAGAAAAAACAGCAACTGCTTTTTACAAAACCACATTTTGTGTTTGTTGGCTGCTGCAGCAATGGAGGTGCCTTGGTTAAATTATGATGAAATATTCAACGTCCACGGAAATCAAAGAGCAAACATTTAAAATGGGTTGTTTACTGTTGACTGACTGTGTGTGTGTGTGTGTGTGTGTGTGTGTGTGTGTGTGTGTGTGTGTGTGCGTCACCAGCGATGATGACGTGAACCTTTGTTTTTTTGTTGTGTGAGAAGTTGCAGATGTTTTCTGCTCCGTCACGACTCAAACTGCTGTTTGTCTCCAAACTCACAACTACCATAAACTACTGACACGGAATTCTATTAACCACAGTGCTGCTTGTTCTCCTTCTGCAGGCCTTCAAGGAGGAATTGGAGACTCTGATCCAGGAGCAGCAGCAGAAGGGTTCTTGTCCCAGTGGTCTTCTGGCCCTCAGACAGATCGCTGACTTCTTCATGTCCAGCTCGGTGGCCGGCTTCAACTCCTCCCCGCTCAGTGAGTACCCACAATGCACCTGGGCCGCCCTGGGTCCAAGTCAGAGCAGGAGGTGGAGGGAGGTTTTCTGAACCTTTAGGGTTCAGGGCTCAAGATGAGTCAGAGACTCTGGAGGATCTGCTCATAGTTCAACATTCCAGCTCTTCAATTCTGCTTCCTGTCAGTCAGCACTGGAGGGAGTCCTAGACTATTTCAAATGAGTCCTAGACTGTTTCCAATTAGTCCTAGACTATTTCAAATGAGTCCTAGACTGTTTCCAATGAGTCCTAGACTGTTTCCAATGAGTCCTAGACTGTTTCCAATTAGTCCTAGACTGTTTCATTCGAGTCCTAGACTGTTTCCAATGAGTCCTAGACTGTTTCAAATGAGTCCTCGGCTGTTTCAATCGAGTCCTAGACTGTTTCCAATTAGTCCTAGACTGTTTCAATCGAGTCCTAGACTGTTTCCAATTAGTCCTAGACTGTTTAAATCGAGTCCTAGACTGTTTCCAATGAGTCCTAGACTGTTTAAATCGAGTCCTAGACTGTTTAAATCGAGTCCTAGACTGTTTCCAATGAGTCCTAGACTGTTTCAATCGAGTCCTAGACTGTTTCCAATGAGTCCTAGACTGTTTCCAATTAGTCCTAGACTGTGTCATTCGAGTCCTAGACTGTTTCCAATGAGTCCTAGACTGTTTCCAATGAGTCCTAGACTGTTTCCAATTAGTTCTAGACTGTGTCATTCGAGTCCTAGACTGTTTCCAATGAGTCCTAGACTGTTTCCAATTAGTCCTAGACTGTTTCATTTGAGTCCTAGACTGTTTCCAATGAGTCCTAGCTGTTTCAAATGAGTCCTCGGCTGTTTCCAATGAGTCCTAGACTGTTTCCAATTAGTCCTAGACTGTTTCCAATTAGTCCTAGACTGTTTCAATCGAGTCCTAGACTGTTTCCAATTAGTCCTAGACTGTTTCCAATGAGTCCTAGACTGTTTAAATCGAGTCCTAGACTGTTTCCAATGAGTCCTAGACTGTTTCAATCGAGTCCTAGACTGTTTCCAATGAGTCCTAGCTGTTTCAAATGAGTCCTCGGCTGTTTCCAATGAGTCCTCGGCTGTTTCCAATGAGTCCTAGACTGTTTCCAATTAGTCCTAGACTGTTTCAATCGAGTCCTAGACTGTTTCCAATTAGTCCTAGACTGTTTCCAATGAGTCCTAGACTGTTTAAATCGAGTCCTAGACTGTTTCCAATGAGTCCTAGACTGTTTCAATCGAGTCCTAGACTGTTTCCAATGAGTCCTAGACTGTTTCAATCGAGTCCTAGACTGTTTCCAATAAGTCCTAGACTGTTTCCAATGAGTCCTAGACTGTTTCAATCGAGTCCTAGACTGTTTCCAATAAGTCCTAGACTGTTTCCAATGAGTCCTAGACTGTTTCAATCGAGTCTGAGACTGTTTCAAATGAATCGTAGACTGTTTCAAATGAGTCCTAGACTGTATGTTTTTCTTAATGCGGTAGACTCCACCCACATTGAGGTGACTATGTAAAAAGTTGAGTCCAGTGTTGCTGAAACTGTGTGTCCCACCCCCTGACCTTGACATTTGACCTCTGACCCTGCAGGTCTCGGCATGGTGACCCCCATCAACGACCTGTACGGCTTGGACAGCGCCACCATGCTGAAGGGGGAGAAGGTACAGCGCTGCAAGCTGGCCAGCCTGTACCGCCTGTTGGACCTGTTCAGCTGGGCCCACCTGGCCAACGCCTACATCACGGTGAGGTCACCAGGGACCACCTGACCCCTGACCTCCTGACCAGGCCTGTGATGTAGGCGAGGCCCACTTGGCCAGCGCCTACATCACAGTGAGGTCACCATGAAGCAACATGACCTCCTGACCTCTGACCTCCTGACTCTCTCTCTCTGTCTCAGGCTCGGATCAGTAAGGAGCAGGACCACATCCTCATCATGCCTCGAGGCCTGTCCTTCGGCGAGGCCTCAGCCTCCACCCTGGTAGGACTCACACCCACTGCACCTTCACCCAGCTGATCGTTCAAGATCCAAGAACTTTATTGGTCGCATTGATGTAGTGTCATTGCTCGCCAGAGATCCAGCTCAGAGCAGGAAACTGCACTCACAGTGCAGAAGGAGAGGGAGAAGAGCAGCTGGAACAGTGTGGAACAGCACCACATACCACCACCTTCCTCACAAATAGACAAGCACCACCGTCTTTTCAACCATTCACCAAGACATTGAGGAAGACCTGCAGTGTGTGAACGAGTGACAGTGGCTGAAGTGTTGAGTTTCTCTCTGTTTCACTAGAGACTCTTCTGTTCTCCTGCTGCTGGTCTCACTTCCTCCACCTGCTTGCTGCTGGTCTCACTTCCTCCACCTGCTACTGGTCTCACTTCCTCCACCTACTGCTGGTCTCACTTCCTCCACCTGCTGCTGGTCTCACTTCCTCCACCTACTGCTGGTCTCACTTCCTCCACCTGCTGCTGATCACATCACAGTCACTTTGTCTTGGTCCAGCAGCGTCAAGCTGCCCCTGGCTTGGACTCAGGCCCCGCCCTCTCTGGCCCCGCCCACCTGCTGAACTCTGGCCCACTTGTTTATCTGCTATGTTTAGTCTTGGAACAGACATGTTTGTCATCGCAGGAGTTCAGTCAACCCTGAGTGAGTCAGTGAGTCCACGAGTCCACCCCTGGGTCTCTGCACCTCCTGCTGGATGATTTGGTTTGTTGAGGCTCTGTTCACACTGTGAACACTGCAGCTTCCACCCTGATGCTCACACAGTGAAGAGAGGAACTTCAGAGCGTTGTTAAGCCCCCAAGACCTTGACTTGACTTTTTTTGTTCAGTCCGTGTGTTCAGACTCCTGGTTTCAAAGGCTCTGTATGTGAAGAGCCAGGAGGAGGAGCTAAAGCATAGAGAAGTAGAAGAGGCCTGGTTGTCTGTCTGTCTGACCGATTGTCTGTCTGTCTGTCTGTCTGTCTGTCTGTCTGTCTGCGGGAAGCTGCTGCTGTGACTGTTTCAGGCGTTGATAAAGAATCATTGAGGTTAAAAGTCCTGGAACATTATGGAACGCCGGGAGGAAATCATGTGATCTCACCCCCCCACACCTCCACGCCCACCCCTCCACACACACACACACACACACACACACACACACACACAACAGCCTTCTGTCTCCACACTGAGGAAACAGAGACCAAACTTTTCTGGTGAAAATTGATCCAGAGTGATGACAATGACATCACCTCCTCCTCCTCCTCCTCCTCCTCTTGTGTTTCACCCAATCAGCTCTCACCCCCCCCCAGCCCCCACCTCCTCCTTCCGCTCCACCCCCCGTAGTTGTACAGCTTCCATCGACTGTCCAAAAGCAGAACCAACTCCATTAAATCCAGATCTCCTCTCATCTTCTCCTCTTCTCCTCCACTCCAACCAAAGCCCTCATAAATAACAACAATGTGCTTTTGGTTTTGCGGTGGCGCCGCATGATGTGCTGTGTGTGTGTGACAACACGCTTTGGTTCAGCGCAACAACACACATCATAAATAAGTGGAAGAGATTTTAATATCCGGCCTCTTAATCTCCCTACGGATTCAGCCAAGCTTCCCCGTCAGCTGACCTTCAGGGGTCAGACTGGGTTTAGGTTCTTCAACAGGAGACCTCAGGGTCCAGGTGACCAACACAACCCAGGAGGAGAGCAACAACACAACACATGAGGGATGAGGAGGAGGAGGAGGAGGAGGAGGAGGAGGAGAAGCTCTGCTGCCAAACACGTTGTGGCTCTTTGATCTTCTGAGCAGCAGACTGGAGGCAGCTTGACAGCATCTTGATGACATCACAGCCTGAACCAGAGTGAAGAAGACCAGGAGACCTCGTCAGTTTTTAAACACATCTGGAATGTAGTCAGTTGACGTCCCTCAAACACTGAGACCTTCTGCCCCCTGCTGGTTCTGACTCTGATAGGTCACCTCCTCTGTCACACACACACACACACACACACACACACACACACACACACACACATTGGCCTGATGTGTTGTCAGGTGTTGAGTTGTTCAGTGGAGCTGCTGACTCACTGACTCACTGACTCACTGAGCCAGAGTTAATAGCTGTCTTAGTTGTTCAGCGGTTCACTTCCAGGCTGTCCCTCTTTATTTCTGACACACTTCCTGTCTAAGTCCCGCCCACTTAATTTCCCAGCAGCCCCAGGTGGTTCAGGTGTTGAACAGTTATTGGAGGTTGGAGTGCTGAAGGTGCCAGAAGATGAGGAGGAGGAGGTGGTGGTGTTTTCTCTCTGGGTTGGTTTGTTAGTCGGTGCTGCCCCCTGCTGGCAGTAACCATCAACTACCAGCCACCTGGACAGCAGCAGCAGGAGGAGCTGGAGGAGCTGCAGATGGGCCTCAGTGCAGATCAAAGTGTCTCAAGTTCTTCCTTCCAGACATCAGCCGTTGCTTTAGCTGCAGTGATGTGCAGTGAAGGGACGGGGGCGCTGCAGCTCCTACAGTTCAGACACTCAGACAGAACTAATGGAGATCAGAGTGACTGAGTCTGAACACTGCAGCAGCAGCAGGTTGCAACATCTGGCACCAGGAAACATTTGAGGTTTTCTCTGTGTCAGGAAATGAAACAAGAGGCCAGTCAGCCAGCCAGCCAGCCAGTCAGTCAGTCAGTCAGTCAGTCAGTCAGTCAGTTAGCCAGCCAGCCAGCCAGCCAGCCAGCCAGCCAGCCAGCCAGTCAGTCAGTCAGTCAGTCAGTCAGCCAGCCAGCCAGCCAGCCAGCCAGTCAGTCAGTCAGTCATTCAAACTGTTGGAAAGTCCCTCAGTTTCCTTTGATCAGTGGTGATGGTGATGATGATGCTGATGATGGTGATGGTGATGATGATGGTGATGAGGACAACCATGATGCTGATGGCAGTGGATGTTTCCAGATGTTTCCTCTGGTCTCCTCTGACTGGAGCTGCTGGTGTCTCTGCTCCTCCAGGCAAAGGTCAACATCCTGGGTGAGGTGATCCAGCAGGGGGCCACGACCCTCAGGGTGGACCCCACCGGCTTCAGCCCCCACGGCGCCATCTACAGCATCAGGCCCGACGTGCGCTGCATCGTCCACCTGCACACTCCTGCCACGGCTGCTGTGAGTCTCACCCCAACACACTGCAGCATCAGTCCCACTGCAACACTCACTCCTCCTCCTCCTCCTCCTCCTCCTCCAGGTGTCCTCCATGAAGTGTGGCCTCCTGCCCATCTCCCAGGAGGCCCTGATGCTGGGAGATGTTGCCTATTACAACTACCAGGGCAGCCTGGAGGAGCAGGAGGAGCGCAGGGAGCTGCAGAAGGCCCTGGGACCCAGCAGCAAGGTAGGAGGAGCCCCAGGAGCCCCTGGAGCTCCAGGAGAAGGCTGGAAGATGTCCACCAGGGAGCTGCTCTCAACCCTGTGCCCTGTGTGTGTGTGTGTGTGTGTGTGTGTGTGTGTGTGTGTGTGTGTGTGTGTGTGTGTGCCAGGTGTTGGTGTTGAGGAACCATGGGGTCGTGGCTCTGGGTGAGACCATTGAGGAGGCCTTCCACTTCATCTACAACGCCCAGTACGCCTGCGAGATCCAGGTACACACTCGCAGACTCACACACTCCTCCTCCTCCTCCTCCTCCTCCTCCTTCCAGTGGAGCAGTATTAATCCAGGGTCAGGCTCGGCTTAAATGCTATAAATAAATCCCCCCCGAAACTGCTGGAGATTCAGTTTCAGTTTGGAGGGAAGGAGGCTTAAAGAACTAATAATAATAATAATAATAATAACAACAACAACAACAACAATACCAATAATAATAATAATATTGTTATTATCATGATTATTATTATGATTAGTTGTATTAGTATTAGTGTTATTATTATTGTTGTTACTATTGTGAAGGTGATGCTGCTGATTGACCCTGACCCCCCCCCCCCCCCCCCCATGCTGGCTGTGTCCCAGGTGAGCGCCATCTCCTGCTCGGGCAGCGTGGACAACCTGATCCTGCTGGACCCGGCCCACTACAGGGAGCTGGTGTTCCAGCGCTCCTCGGCCCACCACGTCAACATGTCGGGTCAGTACCGCTGGAAGCAGGGAGAGCTGGAGTTCGAGTCCCTCATGAGGATGATGGACAACCTGGTGAGCAGCACCACACACAACACTGACTCATGACACTGACTCTCTTCCACTGACTCATGACACTGTCTCACTTCCACTGACTCGGTTCCTCTGACTCTCTTCCACTGACTCACTTCCACTGACTCGGTTCCTCTGACTCTCTTCCACTGACTCACTTCCACTGACTCGGTTCCTCTGACTCTCTTCCTCTGACTCGGTTCCTCTGACTCTCTTCCACTGACTCTCTTCCACTGACTCACTTCCACTGACTCACTTCCACTGACTAGGTTCTGTTGACTCACTTTCTCTGACTCACTTCCACTGACTCTCTTCCTCTGACTCTCTTCCACTGACTCACTTCCACTGACTCACTTCCACTGACTAGGTTCTGTTGACTCTCTTCCACTGACTCACTTCCACTGACTCTCTTCCTCTGACTCTCTTCCACTGACTCACTTCCACTGACTCACTTCCACTGACTAGGTTCTGTTGACTCACTTTCTCTGACTCACTTCCACTGACTCTCTTCCTCTGACTCTCTTCCACTGACTCACTTCCACTGACTCACTTCCACTGACTAGGTTCTGTTGACTCTCTTCCACTGACTCACTTCCACTGACTCTCTTCCTCTGACTCTCTTCCACTGACTCACTTCCACTGACTCACTTCCACTGACTAGGTTCTGTTGACTCACTTTCTCTGACTCACTTCCACTGACTCTCTTCCTCTGACTCTCTTCCTCTGACTCTCTTCCACTGACTCACTTTCTCTGACTCACTTCCACTGACTCTCTTCCTCTGACTCTCTTCCACTGACTCACTTCCACTGACTCTCTTCCTCTGACTCTCTTCCACTGACTCACTTCCACTGACTAGGTTCTGTTGACTCACTTTCTCTGACTCCTGTTCCTCTGCGCGTGTGTGCGCCCCCTGCAGGGCTACCGTACAGGCCACGCCTACCGCCACCCGGTGGTCAGGGATAAGCCTCGTCACAAGAGCGAGGTGGAGATCCCGGCCACCGTCACGGGCTTCAGTTTCCAGAGCCAGGACCAGGACCAGGAGCAGGACCAGGCTGGTGCCACCCGGCTGCCCTTCCACTTCATGCTGCAGCGCCACCAGCGGGAGAAGACGCGCTGGCTCAACTCCCCCAATAGCTACACCAAGGTCAACCTGGAGGTCACCGAGCAGCACTACAACAGCCGCACCACCACGGTGAGCAGAGCTCCGCTGGCCTTCAGGGTTCAAAGTTCACTGAGGTCTTTTAGAACTCTATTATTTATAACTGCTGATGTCAGATGGTTCCAGAAGACCAGGGGTCACGACCTTTCAGAGCTTCAGGGATTCTTCATGGCTCCTCAGTCCAATGAAGAGCAGCATGCAGAGCTGCACTCTACAGTTCTCCTTGGGTTCTGCCAGACTATGAACGACACTGATCACTGTGAAGACACCGATAACGACTCAAAGGTTTTTAGAACCGCCTGCAGGGGGCCACTGATGTGGCCTTCAGGGGGCGCCCCCTGCTGTTGGAGGTCCCAGCCTTAGATGTTGAACTCATTTGAACCCTGATGACCTCTGATGGAGCTGAGACAGGAAGTGACATCGTGGCTGCAGCGGTGGTGGAACAGAACCGACCTGTTGCTCAGTGGCCCCCTGCAGGCCACTCTGAGAACTGCTGCTGCCACTGCCGCTGCCGCTCACAGCTTTACTGCAGAATGACACACATACAAATAAGCCAACACTGACACCTGCTGGCCCACAGTGGTATTGCACCATAGTCTATTCACTTCTCCTGTTCTTAAAGTACGACAGAAACCTTTTGAATAATATTAATAAGAAAAAATGATGATGACGATGATGATGATGATAATGATGATGATGATGAAGACTCATTGTTTTTTGTTATTAAAAACCTTTTAATTTAAGTCATGAAACAACAAAAGAACGGTTAAAGCTCAAAAGTTTCCTCCTCTTCCTCCTCCTCCTCTTCTACTGCTCCTGCTCCTCCTCCTCAGTGGATGAAGGCGGAGGAGACGGGGACTCCCATCAGGATCGAGGACCCCAACCAGTTCGTTCCTCTCAACACGGACCCCAGCGAGGTTCTGCTGAAGAGGAACAAGGTGAGGCCTTCAGGAGCTCCAGGATGGAGGTGTGGAGATGTTGTTCTGCAGACCTGTGGTGACCTCCAGCCTGTCTGACCTCTGACCCCTGGCATCAAAACCTCCGGTGGTGAAACAGGAAGCTCACCTGTCACTTCTGGACCGAGCGGCCCCTGATGATGTCACGGTTGCTCTGTCCCATCGCAGATCAGAGAGCAGAACCGGCTGGACCTGACGACGTCGGGCCCTCGTTCTCAACACCTGGCCGGGATCCCAGTGGACCCCCCGCGAAAGGTGAGACGGAGAGCAGCGCTGCAGTGCAACCTGGTGTTATTTTAATAACGACGTGGCGAAGCTGCACTTTGACCTCTGTGACCCTGAACCACACCAAACACAGGTGCGTGAGCTTCAAGCCAGGCAGTGGAGAGCTGAGTGGTGGTGTAGTTACCCCACTCTGCCACTGGGGGGCGACAAGTCAGAACGTTATAGTGGGGAAACTCAAACGCACCAATTTGTTATTATAGAAAGCAGCAGAGGACTGTTTTATATATTACATTGCATTTTCATATAACAATAATAACAATAATGACAATAATGACAATAATAATATTAATAATAATAATAATAATAATAATAATAATAATAATAACAACATTGGTCTGATTGCAGTCTTTTCATTTCATTCGATCTTCAGACGTCTTCCCTCTTTTTCTTTGAACAGCTGATGTGTTTTTCTGGATGTTTTGTGTCTGAAGGGTGTTGTGCAGATAAAAGTCCTGGAAAATATTCATGTCTGCAAACATCTGCGTACATCTGCGTATACGTTTCTGTCAGCATTTCACACAGTTCACATCTGGAAGGTTCGACTGCAGAAGCTCCTCGGCTTCACACCAACTTCCTCTTCCTCTTCTCTTCTTCTCCTTCTTCTCCTTCTTCTCCTCCTTCATCTCCTCATGTGGAGTCAGAGGTGTCACATGGTGCATGACGACCTCACAACACATAAAGATCAAAGCAGGCATGTTGATGTAAAAACACAGAGAATCAAGTGTGTGTGTGTGTGTGTGTGTGTGTGTGTGTGTGTGTGTGTGTGTGTGTGACTGTTGCTCCTCCGCAGCCCTACGTGCCCACGGAGGAGGAGCAGATGGCACCGCTGCCTCCCAACCCCTTCAGTCAGCTGGAGGAGGAGGAGAAGAAGGAGGAGCAAGTGGAGCTCAGTGGTGAGTGGTGGGAGACACACACACACACACACACACACACACACACACACACTGCACAAGGTTCCATTTGGACCAGTTTCAGTCCATCAATCAATCAATTACAAATGATCTGAAACCATGTGACCATCTCAAGCAGAGCATGTTGACCAGCAGCAGGTGGTCAGTCAGTGAATCAGTCGGTGAATCAGTCAGTGAATCAGTCAGTCAGTGAATCAGTCCGTGAATCAGTCCGTGAATCAGTCAGTGAATCAGTCAGTGAATCAGTCAGTCAGTGAATCAGTCGGTGAATCAGTCAGTGAATCAGTCAGTCAGTGAATCAGTCGGTGAATCAGTCAGTGAATCAGTCAGTCAATTGATGTTCTTCATAAAGTTCTTGAGAAGGTGCTGATGAGGAACTCCTCCTGCCCCCCCCCCCCCTCTTCCCCCCCTCTTCTTCTTCCTCCTCCTCTTCCTCCTCAGAGAACCACACAGGGCTGATGAACGGAAAGGACGGCCACCACGGTGGAGGAGGAGAAGGAGGAGGTGACGGAGGAGTGGTCCAGCGGGGGGGTCAGCTGACCACCAGCGTGGAGAGCGTGGAGGTGACGCTTCGAGCGGGCGAGAAGACGGAGGAGCAGCTGTCGCCCGAGAGTTCGCCCTCCAAGTCGCCCAACGGCAAGAAGAAGAAGAAGTTCCGCACGCCCTCCTTCCTGAAGAAGAACAAGAAGAAGGACAAGCTGGAGGCCTGATGGAGAGAAGGAGGAGGAGGAGGAGGAGGAGGAGGAGGAGCCACAGCCATCTTCTGTCTGCGTTCTCATTGCGTCGTCGTCTGAACCACAAGTTTTAGTTTCAACCTTCATGGACCAGCTGGTGCCATAGAGTGGAGGATGGAGGGATGATGGAGGGATGACAGTTAGCCAGAGTGCTAACTAGCGCTAGCAGCAGGGGGAGCAGTTTGGCCCCTCCCGCCTCCAGCTGACTGGAGAGGCGGTGGAGGGGCGGGGCTTGCCAGTGCCACACTGCCTCACTGGAGACCAACTGGAGACGAGCATCACGTCATCTTCTGAAGACCTCCTCCATCTCCTGCCCCTCCAGCGCCCCCCGCTGGTCTCTCTGGGCCCTGCAGCGTCTTCACTCGGGCTTCATCTCCTCGTTTCATCTCCTCGTTTCATCTCCTCGTTTCATCTCCTCGTTGTTGACTTGGATTCAAACGAAGACACGACGAGAACAAAAAAACATCTCAGTCTTTAGTGACGCGTGGCTCTTCTGTTTCTACTTCCTGTTTGTTTTCATCTCATGGAATTAGTTTGATTGTTGATGATTTTGTTTGTTTTTTAATCCGAAGCGTCGCCTCTGTTTTCTATCCTTCTAAACTCTTAGTCCTTTGTTTTTTTTCACAGAATCCAGCTATGTTTTTAACCTCTGCACTGTATCCACGCCCACTAGCGCCAACCACATGCTAACCGCTAACTGCTAACCTCGTCAGAGTGCATGAAGCTACGAAGCAGGAAGCTAGCGTCCGTGTTTTCTTTGATTTAACGACGTTTATGAAACAAAACTGTTTTGTTTTTTTGTTTTTATTTGATGATTTTTTCTTTTCGCTGCACTTTTTCTCTGCCGTGTTGCACACATGTCAGAGAGTGTGATTGGTTGCCAGAAGGCCACGGTGTGCTGGGATTGGTCGGGACACAGGAAGTGAGCAGAAGGTTATCGTAGCTGAAAACTGTTGTGGATTTTATTTTTCATGTAGTTTTTTCATTTGTTTTCTGGCAGGAGAAGTTGGTGGTTTGTTGTTTTTGTTTTTTTTCTCCTTTTCTCGACGGCGACGCGTGAAAATATAAAAACGAAAAACAGGAAGTACGAACGTGAAAAAAAAGAGAAGTGCTGGAGGTTCATTGGCTGGTTGTGTTTTAGAACTTTGACTCTGTTTGTTGTTGTTGTTGTTGTTGTTTCCCCTCTTGCTGTTTTTGTTTTTTTGTTTTTTTTTTGGTTATGGAAGAAGAGGATCTCGACTCTTCGTCTTCCTGCTCAGTGACTGCACAGTGACTGCACAGCGCCCCCTGCAGGCTGCCTGAACCTCCCTCTTATCCCTTACATCCAGCAGCTTTGTTTCCACCATCAAGGTTCAACCTGATTGGCTGAGGGAGAGAGAGAGAGAGAGAGAGAGAGAGAGAGAGAGAGAGATGTTTGTGTCCTGGTGTGTGAAACTCCAGCGCTGTTCCTCAGACAAGAAGGCTGTCCCTTTAAATTCACCTGGTGGGGGGCGTTATTTCTTTAGGCCCCGCCCACCAACTTCCTGTCCTCTCTCTGGTGACCCCCAGTTGACCTCTGCCTAACCTTCATTCTTATTCATCCTCTTCATCACCAGAAGCACCAAATATCCCAGCCAGCAATGTGAACTGACTGTGTGTGTGTGTGTGTGTGTGTGTGTGTGTGTGTGTGTGTGTGTGTGTCTACTGTTCACTCCATCCCTCCTCCTGCAGTCGTTTTTCTTTCCTTCTTTCTTTCACTGCTTTGTCTTTCTTCTTCCTTTTTTAAAATGACTTGCTGAGTCTTTTGCTCTCAGTTGAACGGAGCTCTTCAATCTTTTCCTCTCCTCTCTTCCACTCCTTCCTTCACTAACGTCTCTCTGTCATCCCCTCCTTTCTCCTCTTTAAATATAAAGTTTGTTTTTTAAGAAAAAGAGAGAGAGCGAGAGAGAGAGGGAGCGAGCGAGCTGTGAAGACCACTCCCTCCAGCTGAATCAGTGTGAGGTGGAGCTGGAGCTGCTGCAGATGTTTCTCATCCTGTAAATCCACAAATAAAACTGTATTTTAAGACAAACTGCACAAAGATTTCCTTTCTTTCTTTTCTTTTCGTCTTCTCCATCACACCATCACGTCATTGGCCACCGCTGCCTTTGAGTTGAAGCCACACACACACACACACCAAACATCTGCTGCTGCGTCTCCATGACCACAACTCCCACACACTGGAAGCACTGGAGGTCAGTCACCTCCTGCACTGAGAGAGGGTGGGATGAGAGTGAAGGAGTGACCAGTCTAGAGGGTTGATGGTCAGGAGACCATGTGGAATATGGTGGGAAAACAACAAGAACCCACCAGGAGGTGGTGCTGCTTCTGCTGCTGCTGCTGCTGCTGCTGCTGCGAGCACAAAGACCATGAATCTGCTCCAAAACATGTTGATGAAGAACTGATGATGATGAATGTTGAGTTTCAGGGTGACCAGGTGAGCATGTGACCTGGTGACCAGGTGACCAGCTGAGCAACCAGGGGACAGTTGACCTGGGTCCATGTTACTTGGGGACCAGGTGATGACTAGGTGAGGACCATGTGATGACCAGGTGGTGACCAGGTGGTGATGGTGCTTCAGAAGGTCCACCTGGTCCCAGCTGGTCCAAGCTGGTCCAGAACCATCTACTGATGTTTCCAACCTGTCAGGAAGGAGAGACCTTCTGGAGACCAACCCCCTGTGATGTCACAAAGAGGTATATCTACCTCTCACAGGTTAGTTGGGGGCGGGGGGGTTTT
>NW_027466184.1:2122500-2124690 GCF_046127955.1 Nelusetta ayraudi
GCTCCAGACAATGAGGCGGTGGGACGTCCAGCCACATTCCTCCCTGGTGTCTCCACCTCCACACTGTGAGGGGTGGAGACCAGCTGGGACCGGCTGAGACTCCGCCCTCCACCCTCCCACCCCACCTTCTCTTTGTTGTGCCGAGGTGAGCGCTGACTCCACTGCGGGCCGCCAGGCGCTGAAGGAGAGTGGAGGGTAGGAGAAGCCTTCACTTGGTGGAGGTCCAACACGTTTGGACCTCCTGGGAGTTCTTCAAGGATCACACAAACTCCTGCGTGGTCCAAACACGTTGGCATTCCTCACTTTAACAAAGCTGTGAAAGAAACAACGGTCCCAGAATCTGTTGTGGCTCAGGTCTTTGAGGTGCTCTTCAGTCTGTTTGATGGTCCAGCTGCAGAACCAGAAGCTCACTCCTGGTTCCTCACCCCCAGCAGCACTGCAGGACTTTCACCCACATCTCCTCACTTTATTAGTTTGCTTTTTAAAGCCAACATGAGCCGGCATTCCTGTGGCCGCGGGTCTCCTCGGCACTGCGACCTTTCCCAAGCGAGGTCACTCCCTGGATACTCTGCTCACTCTGGTGTGCCAGCAGCAGGAGGCGTGGCCTCCCTCAAACAGGTTTCCATCCTCTTGATCATCTCAGCAGACCGGTCTGCTTTGTTCTCCCTCCCTCCCTCCATGGTGGCAGCTGACTGCGTGGAGGTGGAGGCCCTGCACTCACTCTCCTCTGATAGCCCGACTCCACCCCCTCCACCCCCCACTGTCCAGGGTGGGAGGAGCGACCTTCACACACTGCAACTTGAAAGTTTCTGTCTGAACTGAGCATCAAACAGCCTCAGTTCTCCGGCTCTTTCAAGTGGTGGGGGTGGGGGTGGGGGGTGGGGGTGCGGCGTTTAGAGCTATCAGAGGAGAGTGAGCGCAGGGCCTCCACCTCCACACGCTGCCTCCATGATGGAGGGATGGAGGGAAAATGAAGCCAACAGGGCTCTGCTGAAGGTTTGCTGAGAAGAAGATGAAGGTGGAGGAACCTTCATCCTCCTCCAGTCGTCCTGTCACAGCCTGCAGGCCCCATTGCTAGAACACCAGGCCTGGTGAGAAGATGATGGTGGAGGAACCTTCCACCTCCAGGGTCCAGGTCACCTGCTGCCACTGGAGGTTCCACTGCTAGAACACCAGGCCTGGTGAGAAGATGAAGGTGGAGGAACCTTCCACCTCCAGGGTCCAGGTCACCTGCTGCCACTGGAGGTTCCACTGCTAGAACACCAGGCCCGGTGAGAAGATGAAGGTGGAGGAACCTTCCACCTCCAGGGTCCAGGTCACCTGCTGCCACTGGAGGTTCCACTGCTAGAACACCAGGCCCGGTGAGAAGATGAAGGTGGAGGAACCTTCCACCTCCAGGGTCCAGGTCACCTGCTGCCACTGGAGGTTCCACTGCTAGAACACCAGGCCGGTGAGAAGATGAAGGTGGAGGAACCTTCCACCTCCAGGGTCCAGGACACCTGCTGCCACTGGAGGTTCCACTGCTAGAACACCAGGCCTGGTGAGAAGATGAAGGTGGAGGAACCTCCCACCTCCAGGGTCCAGGACACCTGCTGCCACTGGAGGTTTCACTGCTAGAACACCAGGCCTGGTGAGAAGATGAAGGTGGAGGAACCTCCCACCTCCAGGGTCCAGGTCACCTGCTGCCACTGGAGGTTCCACCACCTCCAGATCCTCAGGAAGGCTGAGATCCTCATCAGTGAAGACCAGCAGCAGTCCAGACCACAGTCAGGTTTTAAGTACCGATGCTCCAGAGGTCCTCACTCTTCTCAGATGGTGTCATCGCTTCAGTTCATGTTTCACGAAAAGATGAGTTGAAAAATGTTGCGTTCACGTGAATTGTTTTCCTCTGAACAGTGAAGTTGTTATTGTATCTTTAAACAATGCAGTGATTATCATGTGATTATTGTTTCACTGCTCACACTCCAGGGACACTGGCAACCTGCTGCTGCTGCTGCTGCTGCTGCTGCTGCTGCTGCTGCTCTGGCCAACACATCATTGCAGTGTTGTCAGTGAATAAATGCAGTGTAATTACAGCGGCCGAGCCGACACGTGAATCATGAGCCTCCACTGATTGGTTGCCTCTTGGCTGTGAGCCAACAGAGAGATGTGTGTGTGTGTGTGTGTGTGTGTGTGTGTGTGTGTGTGTGT
>NW_027466185.1:0-12500 GCF_046127955.1 Nelusetta ayraudi
AGTTTACAGAAAAAAGTGATGTTTTCTCACACACGACATCAAAACACAGAAAGGTTTCTGTACCTTTGCAGCTGGAGACGATGAGCTTAAATCAATAAAGCAAAAGAAAATGTGTATGTGTACTCTTGGACCCTAACCCTAATGCCATACAAGTCTATGGGGTGAAATTTCAACTTTGTCCTAGAGACTTGGGGCCACTTGCTTTTTCATCAGGAGCCCCCAAGAAGCGCCCACGCTAGATTTGGGGCTTCTAGCCAATGAGGAAAAATTTGGAGCAGACACGAAAGGGTTACAGCTGAGAAGGCACTTAAGATCCTCAAAGGACTGTTGCCACTAACTAGACCAAACAAATGGTTTCAATGGACTGGTTAATTCTTCTCTCGTGGCCGGCAGCTCCACTGCCTTAGTGCTGGAGATGCCCGCTCAGGGGCGCCGCCAGGAATTTTGGGCCCCCTTCAAAAAAACAAAAACAAATGGGCCTCCTTTGCGCAGCGCTTGTCAAAAGCTTCACATCACTCTAAAAATACAGTATAGTTCAATAATAGTGCTTGAGTCCATCTTGACAGTGTCAATGTATTTTTATTGTGAATTCTCCACAAAGCAAACTCTTAACATTGATGAATGATTCATGAAAAAACACTTGATGTCTCTTGGACAAAGTTGAGCTTTGACCTTCATAGACTTGCACTGCATTAGGGTTTAGCGATGAGGCTGGAATTAGAGTGAGGGTTTTGGGGTTCCTCATGGGCTAGAAGCCCCAAATTTGGCGTGGGTGTGTCCAGGAGGATCCTGATGAACCTGAAAGTGGCTCCATGTCCCTAGGACAAAGTTGACCTTTGACCCTCATAGACTTGTATGGCATTACGGTTATCGATAAGCGATACAAACCTGGTGAGTTTAAGACTTAGTGACTCTACGTACATGAATGTATGGGGTACCCTGTCCTTACCTTGTTCCAACCTTCCCTCCACAAACCTGGCTGTCCAGTGCCGAAGTCAAAGTGAGAGAGAGAACAAAGAAGGAGGAGGGCCTGTGACGCCGCTGCTGATTGGCTCGTTGGTCAGTTGAATGAGCCAATTCTAGAGCTCCCCTCGGTGTCCACACACTGCAAAATATATCTAAGAAATAAACACTTAAATTGAGAAAGAACAGGCTAGAAATCATTTCTAGAACGCAAGTAACAATTGTTACAATATTCACCGTCATCATTATTGAATATTGATTCAGATTCCCTGACACTCAGTTACACACAAAAAAACAAAAAAACAGCATGGGGACAGCATATAGTGTTGCTATATCCTGATAACATGTTTGTTCCAACAGACTCCCACCCACCCTCAAGTTACAACTACCAGGGGAGTGTATCACTACCTATGCCTAGTACACAGCTCTACTCCCCAATAAAATCTTTCCATTCTGCCATGGTCTTTTTTGTATGAGGCTGTGGTGTCTCACTCATGGATAGTGTCCTGTAGCACTTCTGTCTGAATGACAGAGAGAAGGGTTGCCACACACTTTTGGATATGTGAGGTGCAGGGCATAGTAGTAACCCATCAGATGAAGCAGACCGTCACTCAAGTCTTCCTTGGCAAGCGTGGTGGCGGGAGTGGCTCCAAGACAGATGAGACAGCGGGTCCCATCAAACAGCAACACAGAGGTGCAGAAAGACCTCTTCTGCGAGTACATTGTGGGATCTTCTGTTGGCTAAAGAAAAAGAAGAAGGAAACGCCACATCCATGCATGGAACTATGAAGTGTTGAATGTGAGAAAATGCGAACAAACTTTCACCTGAATGACATGAAGCAGTGCCTCACTGGCATGTCCCAGCTTCTTCGGTGGTGGACTTGGTGAAGGAAAGAGTGTGGGGAGTGGCCTGAGCAGCGCGATGGAATATTCCACTGGAATAGAACAAATCAACTTTGAGTTCAAAGTTAGTCTTCCTAAAAATGAGTCTTATTAGGTTTGTGTTGATCACAAAAAAAATCTTATTTTTTCAGCATGAAGAGTATTACCATTCTGCATCTATTCATTCAGCGCAACATAAACCATCCTATGTCCCAGGAAACAGCTACACAGTCAATTAGAGACACAGCAAAATGAGTCACCTACATCCAGCGTTATGCGTGGCTTCATCACTTCATTTTTTTTCCAAACACCATAAAATTACACATTGGTGCAGAAGTCTTCCCATCTCTTTTTTTAGTTCATCAATGAATTTTCGGTTGCCCTTATCCAGAATGCGCCGCAGCTCATTCATCACCTATAATGCAAGTCAGTGTTAAAATCTGCAAAAATGCTTGCTTTTCATCATAAACCAAAACAAGTTAATCACTTACACGATAAAGATCCTTGACACATGAATATGCATCCAGCCATCTTTGTTGGCCTTGTCCTGTTCTTTCAGAACATCACTATCAATGAAGGATCTTCTTGCTTGAAACTGCAGGTCAAGAATGTGGGAGACAGCATCTTGGTTGGGTTTTGGTTTCTTGTACAGCTCCTGCAGGGTCTGATAATGTCTGGCCTGTGCTGTCAGACCATCTTTGGCTGATGAAATGGAGGAGACAAATCAGTAAATCAGTCAAATGGATGCAGAATGAAGACACAGTTCCTGGCTTCATTCGGTGCAGTCTTGGTACGGTGGAATTCTCAGCCGAGAGGAAACCAGATCCAAAACATTATGAACAAGAGAGAAACAATAGACCCAATTAGGAAAAAAGAAAAAAAAAGTGTTATGCTCGATGTTTTCAGAGCAAAGTAGGTAACCAATCACATCTACACTAATAAGGGCCCAAATCCGTTTCCTCCTGAGAAAGTGTTCTGGTCCAGGAAAAAGGTCTCTCAAATCATCACGACGGAGGGTGTGGAGCAAGACTTCATCGATGTTGGCAGCTATAAAGACAGTCCAATCATTAACAAACCTTTTACACTTAACAACTCATACATTTTTTTAACTAATGAATTTAATTCAACTTGACAAGTCAAACCAAGTTTGTTTTGTGCCAATTTCTGTTATCAGAATTAATTGTAAATGCAATTCAGTTTAGACATTTTGTCTCAAATTTGTAAAATACTTCTTTTTGAAATCAGTGTCAGCATACAGTTATTTTAATTACTTAGCGGACAAATCACAGTAATGGAAATTTTTTCATACCTACACATGACATACCATTTAAAATTGATACTGTGACATCATCCAGCTCATCCATGATTGGCCCCGGTTTGGATGTCCATTTAATTTCTCCTCAATCTGGCAGGGAAAAAAAATCATCATATTAAGGTCACAATTAGGACAAGCTGGCCTTCCGGCTCAAGATCCGTTTTTTTACAATGCCCATCTGCCATGGATCCCAAAGTTCCCATGCAATTAAAAGTTGTGACACCTTATCTGAATGATAACCCTAGACAGCTCAACGGATTGCTAGTCATACAGACAACAATCAAAATTGGAGTGAAACTTGTAACCACAATGCCTGCAACATGGTGGTACTTATGGTAATAATCATCAAATACCAGTGTTCTTCGTGACAAAATGACAACATCTGATAGGATTGTGCCACCTTGAACTGCAATCAACTTAAATTTTGATAAAAACAAGCAAATTGTACCTAAACTACATCTTCAATCAATCCAATTTGAGCACCCTATACCCCATAAACTGAAGATACTGCAATACAAACTTGGTAGTACAGTATTTCGTCTAGCCACATATAACTAGGAATGCTAATTGCTTGTTCACATGACTAGAATTGCAGTACATCAAGCCAATACAAAATACACACTTGTGACACTTGTCATCAAGCTCATAAATCCATCGAGTCGAGATGAGCACGTGCAAGGAGTCGGACTCCGTGAGTTCATGTAAACAGAGCATTGCGTTTGCATAAATTATGCACGGCTATCGAGCTAGAAGCCGAGTCCGATTTGGTGCACACAACCACACTATAATGCCTGTCAATGTCCTAACCCATGCCACGCAACACAAACGTGAGGGACCGATTTGAGTTTCTCACGGGACCAGCAGTGAAGTCACAACCGTCGCCCCAAATGAAATGTCGCAGCAGGAGCCTGAGGATTTTCTGAGTCAACATGCTGATCATCAGGTAACGTAATGTTGGCTTCCTTGACGACATTAGAAAACGTTTATATTTTATCCAGATTTTAGTACAAAGCCTCCTTGTTTTCTGATCTGCTCCTGTTTGACTTGTTCAGTTTTTGTTTTGACATTATGCTGTTAGTGTTTATTTCAAATTAACAAGAAGTACCAGTACGGATAGTAGGAAATTAATATAACACTTGCGTCAAACAAAGAATAACTAACTGTACATATCATGTCTACAGGAAGGAGCTGGTACATTAAGTGAGAATATTCAAGAATATTAAGAGAAGATATATTCAAGGTTGTCCTGAGGTCAACTGTACCAACCATTGCCAGAGCTTATGGAGCAATCTGATGTTATTGTACAGTAAAAATGGAATATTGGAGCTGTTGGAAAAAAAAAAAAAAAAAAGCCAACTTTAAGGCTTAATATCTCCAAAATGATACTGTACATATGCTTGATAATGACTGAGGATATAGTCAGGGTGTTCCTCAGGTCAACTGTACCAACCACTGACAGAAATTATGGAACAAAGCAATGTTACTGTACAGGAAAAAATTGAGTACTGGGCCCTTTTTGCCTGTTTGAAAAGCTAAAAAAAAAAAAAGGAAAACAACAACTTTGAGGCTTAATATCTCCAAAATGGTACATTAAATATGCCTTATAATGATTGAAGATATATTCAAGGTTGTCCTGAGGTCAACTGTACCAACCATTGACAGAGCTTATGGAGCAATTTGATGTTATTGTACAGTAAAAATGGAATATTGGAGCTGTCGCAAAACAAAACAAAAAGCCAACTTTAAGGCTTATTATCTCCAAAATGATACAGTAATCAATCACATTTAGAAATCAAATGTTTCTAAATGTCAAGTCAGTAATGTCAAGTCAGTGCTTGATGTGTCATCAGCAGGCGTCGGCGTCAGGAATGGGGCATCGGCGGGTTTCGGGCGGAATCGCCAGGCATTGGGAAGCGTTGGCGGGTGTCGGGGGCTCGTGGCCAGGTGGCGGACGTCACGGCAGGCAGTGGCCAGGTGGGCTCAGTCCCGCAAACGCTGCTTACAGCTTTAATTTTGTATTGCTTTGATAACATTGTTTAAGTTGAGTTTAAATTTACACTTTTTTTTTTCTTATCTGCTAATTTTTCAAAAATGCTGATGTTAATAGTGTGTTTGCACAGTAAATGTTATGGCACTTTAATTCATATGTCAGTACATTTAAAATAACTGGCCGTCAAGTTCCAGGAACTGACAAACTGCACTGAGTTGAGTGAGATTCTCCAAAGGAACTCCAGTATAAATGTGGACTTTACATTCTAGTCCCCTGTGAAGAAAAACCCAAAAGTGAACGTTTTTGTGCCTCACCCTTTCTAACTGGGACATTTGCAAGGGAACGCAGACTGGTTATGCATATTGAATATTCCTGCCTTTAGTGAGAGATCGGTGAGAAACAAGTTTTTGTGTCGTCCTGATAAAAGAAAAATGTTTCTGCTGTTACCTCACAAATTGCCCCTTATTATTGTGGCTCAGGATTTTGTAGGTAGATTTTTTTTATTTTTCATAAGGAACAGGATAACAGTAATGCCCTGGTATTGGCAATAAGCTTTAATTTTGTATTTGCATTTTTTTTAACTTTAGATTTACATTAAAAATGTTTCTGTGTAAAGTGCTGATGTTAAGTGTTTGCACGATAAATGTTATGGTGCTTTCGTTTATATGGCAGAACATTTAAATTAAAGTGTATGAAAGACTTCTTTTAAATTCATTATTGGCTTTTGCGTATACAACGTGATTAATCGTGATTGATCAGGTAAATCATGCGATTAATTGCGATTAAAATTTTTAATCGTTGCTGTAGTGCCGCATCTGGGCCTAATCTTCTTTTCACAGGACAATAGGAATTTATTGCAGCACGGCCTTCCGATGAACCACGTTGGGAGGACGCAGAGGTGGTACCCGATTGGCTGTGATGCGACTCTTCTGATGATCAGATCTCATTTGGGGTCAGGAGAGACCGTAAAATACCCACTTTAGGAAAACACTTTCCCCACAAATCACAGGGGGGAGTCAGTCCAAGGGGACCTGGCGCCAGGAACGAGGGGTCCTGCTTGGAACTATCCCCAAAGTTTACGACTCTTATCTGCTCCAGGACATTCCTCAGCTTTGAACAACAACACCAGATGTTCATGAAGGACTCACATTTGCAAAATTTTAAAATGTTAAAAACGGTATTTTCTTCTCCACAGGGACACTTCAAACTCACGTATTCACAATTGTTGTCAAAATTAAAGCACAAATGGACTTTGAATGGTTTCCCTAGCTCAAGGTTTGGCCAACCCAGGATTCCATCCTGAAGGAGATGTACAATGGAACTTCAGGTGGAGCCACAGTGCCTTCAAGAGGCAGGAATAGGAAGTGCCTCTGGGGGGTTGATGTAGACTTGGACAAACGTTTCATCAGTTTATCTCCCTCTGCGTTACACAGTTAATTCTTTCCTTCCCACATTTCTCTTACATGCCCCATGCTACACTCTAACAACTTTCACTCTCATTAGGGTTACAACTATGGCACACTCGTGTGCCATAGTTGTGCCATATATGTGCATATACATATGCATATACATATGCACATATATATGTATATATATATATATATATATATATATATGTATACATACATATATATATACATATATATATATATATATATATATATATGTATACATACATATATATATATATATGTATACATATATATATATATATATGTATACATATATATATATATATATATATACACACATACATACATACATATATATATATACATACATATATATATATATATATGTATATGTATATATATACATATATATATATATATATATATATATATATATATATATATATACATACATATATATATATGTATATATATATATATATATATGTATATATATATATATATGTATATATATATATGTATATATATATATATATATGTATATATATATATATATATGTATATATATATATATATGTATATATATATACATATATATATATATATACATATATATATATATATATATATATACATATATATACATATATATATATATATACATATATATATATATATATATACATATATATATATATATATACATATACATATATATATATATATGTATATATATATATATATATATATATATATATATATATATATATACATACATATATATATATATATATATATACATATACATATATATATATATGTATATATATATATATATATATATATATATATATATATATATATATATACATACATATATATAGATATAGATACATACACTCATATACGTTGGTAATCTGTGTTTCATATGTCTATAGTTATGTCGGCAAAAATAAAATAAAGATTTGTTTATGCCTTTGTTACCCTGTTTCATTAAAATCTCATTTTCAGGTATGTGTGTTTAGATTAGGTTTATACATATGTTGATATATTTGGTACTTTATAATTAAGACGGTTCAATATGCTTGTAAAGATAATGTCGTTTCTATCTGCTTAGTTATTTCGTTTTCGTTCTTCCCTTCTTCTTAAGGTTGTCCCAGTTCAAAAAAAAGGGGCTATGTGATTGTGTTTCTTCATCCTGTGCTTGTTTCAGTCATTGTCGGTTTTATTGGTTTATTGATTTATCAGCAACGAAACCTACACTACATACATGCTCATCATACGCAACTGGTATAGGCGGACCTACCAGTTTTAGGGTCTGAACGGCCTCTTCATTGGCTCTCGGAGAGCGGGATACCACCCCCGTCCCGAAACTTTAAGCTAGTGAATTTCACTCTGCCGTTCAGAAATTTCTCATCCCTCGTTTTGTGAAGGCCTTGTTTTCGTTTGTTTTCCCTCTCGTACTTAGTTCGTTTTTGTCGTAATTGTTCATTTTTGTTTAAATCATTTTTGCCTCGGCATTAAGCCAACTCTTTGCTCAATTTAAGCGGCAGCTGACAGCCCTGAGACTCGTTCCGAGACCGCTACTTTCATTTTAATTTTTACCTTTTTCAATTTTTCCTTCCACAATCTCGAGACCGATTTTTGTCATTTTTCCTTTTTCTGTTTTTAATTGGCTCAACGTCGCGCCTTCGAAGTAACCGAGTAGTTTGTTTGATCACCGCACTTATCTCGGATTACGCAAAGAAGAGCGCACGTCGATGCTGAACTGCCAGTGAAGACATCTCCCAGACAACAGCAGAACGGACTTCCAGCGTCTGAGCTTGGTGCATCCATCTGAGCTTCCTGCGCGCTGCCGGACCCGAACGGCCCGGTACCATCTCCCAGGACCACCTTGGAGGACCATCAAGCAGCGATCTCCCAATCACCTACGGGCCGACGCTCATCCAACGTAAGCCTCGTCACTCGCTTTTGTTCTGAAGTCTGGTATGCATCATAATAAATTTAGTCTTAAATTCTAAAGCCCGTAAACAGTCTGGTTGGCTGTTCCAACAGCCGATAGGTCATAATTTTTCTTTCCCTTTTATTTTGCTACTTTAGGTCTCAGTTTAGGGTCCGTTTCCAGTCACACACGCCTCACCATTAAGGTGAAACGGTACTGAGACTGATTCTAGTGTTTCTTGCTCACACTAACAACCAAGAGCAGGTGGTGCTCCGTAAATTTTCAGATCAAATATTCTTTCCTCTGTTCCGAGTCGGTCCTTCCGTGGGAGCAGGGACGGCGTCACGCGTCGTCCCTGTCCCCTCGGAGTCCCTCTAGCGGTCAGACTAACAATTGCATGTAAAATCCATGTTTATATATTTGGCATTCCGTTTCATTCCTTAGGGAGTTTGATCGTTCAAATTAAACAATCCTCCTCCCTCCACTACATTGCCCAGCCCCAGTAAAAACATTTTTTTGGTGCCAGCATTTCGTGAGGCAGAAGTTGATTCATACTTCAGTGCCTTGGAGCGAATAGCTTCGCCACTCAACTGGCCAAGAGACATGTGGCCTGTCCTTCTCCAATGCAAGCGGGTGGGAAAAGCACAGGAGTTGGTGTCTGCTCTTTTCTTAGAAGACAGCCTGCAATATGATGTTGGAAAGGAAGCAATTTTTCCTGCTTATGAGCTTGTTCCTGAGCCCTACCGGCAAAAATTTAGGAACCATAGAAAATCTAGTGGTCAAACCTTTGTCGAGTTTGCATGGGAGAAAAGCAACCTCTTTGATAAATGGTGTGCAGCTAATGATGTCAAAAATGACTTTGAGTCACTCCGTGAGCTCGTTCTTTTAGAAGATTTTAAAGACTCTTTGCCAGAGAAGGTGGTAATGTTCTTGAATGAACAGAAAGTGTCGTCATTGTCCAAGGCTGCTGTCCACGCAGATGAGTTTGTGTTGACCCACAAAAATGTGATCTCATCTTCCCCCCCGATCGGACAGGCCTTCTGCTTCTCGTCCCACAAGAGCCGAGTCTAGCCACCTCCCCCTTGAAAAGGCTAGAGGGAAGGGACTTCTGGTTTGGCCATAAAGCGGTAGACTGCGCGACACCAGGGCTCTCGACCGTCTAGGGTAAAAAGTCCCCGAAAACTTGAATGACTATTGTCAGATATCATATTAACTACAAAGTGATCAGGGGAACGTTGGAATGGGAAGGAAAACTCCATTCAACCAAAACAGAAACACGGTAACAGACAATATGGCGGAACTACCAGCTTGCTCTGAAACAGAGGGAGATGGCGAAACGAACTCCTCGTGACTAACGACGCGAAAAAGGGCTCGGACATAGAAATTATTAGCAAGGAGATACGGGATTTAAAAATGGAACCAAAAGAAGTCCTTTGCACGTTTGGAGAAACACTGAGGAACGACGTGGAAAAAGACTTGGACGACTTCAAAGACGAAATAAATCAACAACTTGCGAAAGTCATCACCGAACAGGAGCTCCAGACCGGCAAGATCAACGAGGCTGAGTCGCGGATTGAAAAGCTCTGGTCAGATCACTGAGAGAACAAAAAGCTCTTCAGGACAAGTTAACTGACCTGGAGTCCAGGCCGAGGAGAAACAACCTACGTATCTATGGAGTCACTGAAGGAGAGGAGGGAGAATCTGTGGCCAAGTTTGTGGAAGACCTGCTGAAAAGCAAACTGCACCTGCCAGCACATTTTAATTTCCAAATTCAGAGAGCACACCGCTCACTTGCACAGAAGCCAGCGGACGGTGCCCAACCGAGACCCATCATTGTTAACTTTCTGGAATTTACTACCAAAGAGAGGGTCCTGAGAGAGCTATGGACAAAGAAAATAGAACTGGGGAATAAAGTACCGTCATTCCATCACAATTACGCGACAGAGATGGTCCAAAAGAGAAAGGAGTACAACACTGCTAAAAGAATCCTGAAGGAGAAGGGCATCCGGTTCCAGACGCCATTCACCAAGATGAGGACCCACTGGGATACGGGAACTCGAACCTACAACAGCGCAGAGGAGGTAAAGGAGGAATTGGTGAGACGCGGCCTGGCGGAGAAGACGGCGGTGGCGACGGGTGCGGAGGGGCCTGCGGCACTCGGTGCCCCGCACTACGACGGAGAGGCAGTGCAAGGAGGGATCTTGGAGGGGCTACGCATCAGCAGCGACACGAGCCAGAGAAAAGCTACAAGAGTTTCAAAGATTCTTTGATTAAATTCAGAGAATAAAGGGAAGAAAGCTGGTAGGGATGTTCTAGTATGACCGGTGTTTTTAGTTGACAAATTATTCAAATTGAATTCCCATGTTAATAGAAAAGAGACTGTGGGAAGTCCGGGTCGCTCCTTTTTTTCTAACGTTGGACTCATTTAGAACGACTAAAATACTCATTGCAGGTTCAAGTGTCATTTCTAAGTTAGGTTAGATTTTTGACTGCCTTCACGCGGGACGGAGAGAGACACGCCGTAGTTTGGCCATGCCTGATCTACAGGAAACACATCTCTCTCAACAAGAGCTAAATCAACATGATTTAAAAGCTAAACTCGACACAACTAATGGCAACAGAAGCAAGACCCGCCTGTCGAAACTTGTCAACGTCTCTCTAGCCGAAC
This sequence comes from Nelusetta ayraudi, assembly GCF_046127955.1. Taxonomy (NCBI): domain Eukaryota; kingdom Metazoa; phylum Chordata; class Actinopteri; order Tetraodontiformes; family Monacanthidae; genus Nelusetta; species Nelusetta ayraudi. The sequence goes on from NW_027466185.1 coordinate 11,173, forward strand.
TCGGGATGTTTGATGTTTGGAGGGACCTCCACCCGTTACAGAGGACTATTTTTTTTATTAACATTACAGACAGATACAGAATAGAGGAATGTAAAATAGGAACGACTGACTTGTCCTGACACAGTATTAATTACCTAATTATTTGTCTAAATAAGAGGAAGAAAAACACACTTTGGAGATTAAATGTGGGTATGCTAAATAATCCAAAAACACTGGAGGAGGTTAAGAAAGAGATTAAATGCTCTATGGAGGAGAACATAGATAGTCCAGTAGACACTACCATACTGTGGGACACAATTAAAGCTGTGATGAGAGGGAGGTTAATAGCGAGGGCAGCCTATCAAAAAAAGACTAGATGTGGCGAGGGGGAGGGTCTGGCAGAGGTGGAGACAATTCAGATGGTGGGTATAAAGGAAAATTGGGGGGACAATGCCACCTGGGGAGTTGCAGGAAGAGTTTAATCGGACTAAGCAATAATTTGGTTTTCTCGTCCAATCGGAGTTCACACCTTGTCCCCCTATACATGCAACTGAGAAATTTGAATTACTGACGGGAACGTGTCCTCCTCCCAACAGTAGGGGGTGGAGTGAGCCTTTTCAGCTGGTCAGCTGCTTTCGGTTGACATATTACATCATTACAATATAGAATGACAGTTCATAATGTACGTGTTACTTACTTTGCAGATAAGCTGTACCCTATTTCTTGTGCTCATGCTTATTTTAAAAGATAACCATGAGACAAGAACGTTGTTTGCTGTTGGAGGGCTAAAACAACACAATGTCTTCGATGCTACGCTTTGTGCCGTCGCCACGGACCCCAAACTCTCGTTCTTGTTGGATGCGGGTTCGGAGCAGACTGGTGGGAGAGTTTGTGTACAGGTTTTGCAAAGGAACGGTGTCTTCAGTTATACACACGCTCATTAAAGTGCCGACCGTGGAGGAAGCTTGTGCCGTTTCCAGAGAATAACAGCGAAATTATCGAAATGAAAACAAATCAGAAAAACATCTCTTTGCTGTGCTTTTATTTACAAAGTTGAAATTCTTCTAACTTACAAAAAATGTGAACGAAAAGGTAGAAATATAAATACGAACGAATACGTATTTGTTCAGGGCTGCGCAAAGCCGTGCATTTGCTGCGCTACCCTTTTAAAAAAGGTCTCTGTTGTGTGTTATTTTAATATGTCCATCTCTTTTGAAAGAGAAAGCACCGCCCCGGTCTCATCCTCTCTCCAAATGTCAACATTCTTATTCGCGTTTGCTGGTTGTTTCACGCTGTCTGTTTTGTTAGACGACGTAGTTGTGCGGTGGCGCGTGCGCACTTGCGTTGTC
>NW_027466185.1:17500-85000 GCF_046127955.1 Nelusetta ayraudi
GGTCCCACTGGAGGAGCTGGAGGAGGTGACTGGGTCCAGGGAAGTCTGGGGGTCTCTGCTGAGGCTGCTGCCCCCGAGACCTGACTCCGGATACGGCAGCAGAAGATGGATGGATGGATGGATGGATGGATGGATGCATGGATGGATGCCAGGTGATAGAACATTTCATAAAAAAAGACTCTGCATTATAACTTCTATTACACTCACTCCAATATAACTGCACTCGTCCTTCTCTCACATTACATTGGATCACAATGACCAAACAACACAACAAAGACAATGATCCAACTGTACTGCCACGTCCAGACTCAGTGTAGGTCTGTAGGCCTCTTGGACCTTCATGTGAACCACTGCGTGTTGACTGGAGGTGAAACATGACTGACTGCTGTCCTCCTACCTGGACAATGCAATCTAACTTTCATTCTGCTGCAGATGGCCATTTTCATTTTACACCGTCCAAATTTACAGCTCAGGGCGCTGGGACGAATTCCAAATTGTGTGCAGATACAGGCCTACACTTCAAATAATTATGAGAAAAATCCAACGAAAAGAGAGCACTTCCATTAGGAAATAGTCAACATGAAATTTCTTCAAATCTTCTACTGACACCTGCTGGTCAAATTGAATAGTTGTGTAGTATCTGAATCTGTGCATATGACCTCATGTGATCTTATGTGTATGGCCTGATGTGAACTCAGCAGTGAACCCGCTGCTGCACTCCTTTCCTAAGGACGTCAGGGTCCATATATGGTCTTGTGGTTGCCAACGTCCACCAAATTGAAACCAGATGGTCATTGGGGGTGCAACTATGGAATGTATACATTCTCCCCCACTTCTAGCATCTTCCTCCCTGGTTGCTGGGAGGTATAAAAGGTGATGGGAACAAAGCATCATCGGAGTTGCTCACATCTGGCCCAGAGACATCCCCAGGCTTTCCATGGTGCCTGTCAGACTCTTGACTTCTTTGAAATAAACCAGTTTTTATCCAACTAAGTCTGTGTCAGTGAAGACTCCTTCAACATCTACATCACCTGAATCCACCAGAAGAATTCACCACAGTTGCAAATATTGTGAAGAAGTTGTCATCTAATTCTAATCCTAAACAATATGGCCATTCGAAGTCAAGTATTAAGACAATTAATCAGGTTTGTACTGCTTGATTGAACACATTCATCCCGTTCCAGTGCACTAAAACCCACTTCCCTTCAGGACCGTGTCAGCGAAGCCAAAACTTCCTTGAGTGACGCTGTTTCCCAGCATGCAATGCGAGCTAGCGATTCACAATACTATTCCATCACAAACATGAATGTAAAAAATAAACAGGGACGAAAAATGAAACTTCAGGAACACCAACCACTGCAATACAAGCAGAACTGGGACAAAGTTTTATATTATGTACACCATAATACAGCCTTCTGGTGGACAAGCCATACTATTTAATCCGTGTCTTCCTATGGCACTTCCGTGGGTAGAAGCTCATCGTAGAGGTCACGTGCTGGGTGCTCGTCACCCCACCAACCACCTCGCGGAAGGTCGAACAGGAGAAGCTTGCTGGTGGAAATGATGCACTACAAGTGGATGTGACGCTCATGAGTGCGATGGATGAGGTAGAGCAATGCTCCAGAACCCGATTCAGACTACTCTCCCTCCACTTTTTTTGTTTTGTATGAGCGTTTAAAAAAAACAACATAATGATAATCGAATAAGCTTTAGTTTATTAATCAGAATTAAAACAAGTAGGTTTTGCCCTTACAAGGTTGTAGATTTGTTATAGATGAGTTCCTTTGTTGTAGTTTGGCGCTTGAAAAACTATATATGGGATGTACCATGACCTGAGGGATTTCCTCATCCCATCCCAGCTTGGTTTTGATGCTGAATGTGAATGTATCTTGCTGTACATCCCACTGAGCTCCAAGGGCCCTCTCCATAGGGAGCTGGTCTCTGTCAAGGTTAAGTGTTTTTACCTCTTTAGCTCTCTGCTCTTCAGGAATGGCGGCCAGCACCGAGCGATGATTGCTCACCCACTTATTGAGATTAAATCCACCTCTACCGCACAGGTCTGTTAGCTGCTGGTACAGATGTATTGCTTGTTCCACCGTGCTGACGGCCTTTAGACAATCATCCACGTAGAAATTTTGACAAACAGTGTTTATAACCTCGGCTGGGAAGTCATGCTGATTGTCGTCGGCTGCTTTCAGCAGGGCGAATGAAGCACAGCTTGGGGATGACACTGCCCCAAAGATGTGGACCAGCATCCTGTGCTCTTGTAGGTTCTTTGTAATGTCCCCATCTGGCCACCAGAGGAAGCGTAAGAAGTTTACATCCTGGTTGGAAACTCTTACTTGATGAAACGTTCCCTCAATGTCAGTCATGAATGCTACAGGGCCTTGGTGAAAACGAAGCAGCACACCTAGCAGTGTACTTGTCAAATTGGGACCCTGCAGGAGCTCTTTATTTAATGATGTTCACTCACTTTCAATCTCACAGCCACTAAAAAACCTGATTGTGATTGAGAGGTCCTCAGCAGCCAATCACTGTTGGGAGTCCAGCCTTCAAACACTCCTCCTGAATCCACAGTCACATCTGTGAGCATCTGGAACTTTGGCCCTGATCCTCCACACCACACAACTTGGGATGACAGCGCCACCTACCTGTATCCTTTCAGCAGCCAGTCCATGCTCTGACCCGTTTCCACTGTGGCCTGTTGTGTCATCTGGACCGGAGTCTGGATCATCAGTGTCCAGGTTCATGGAATCTGTCAGAGTGCCGCCGTCCTGTGATGTAATGATAGAGAATCACTCTATTTATACTAATGTGCAGAACCACTAGAGTGTCATTTCTTCACTGCTGTCAGCAACAAGCATTTGGTGTCACACTGGTGTACAACACTTATGGGCTAATTAATAAGAACTGACACATTTATGAATCACCCGCAATGCCCAGATTGTTGCTGCTTATCTGCTGATATGAGCCGTCAACTGTTGCAATATAGAACCACGGGCAGGAAATTACAATTAGTGTAGAGCGTATTATAATTTAAAAGTTTACTTACGGTAGTTCTTTAAAGAATTTAGCAGGGATGGAACAGGCTGACGTGACGACGTCACCTGTAACACGGTAGGAGCTCAACCTGCTGTCACGGCGAAAACTCTGTGTTACGTCCCGTCTAGGGGGACCGAGACGCAACGTGTAGGACACCTTCCCCCACTCCCAAGCCTCATTAATTTTTCACTGCAGTTGGCAGTTTCAACAAAAAACATTTTATTAATCAGTAAATGAAATAAACAAAACAACTTAACCGGTGGGCAGCAAAGGCTTCAGGGTGGGCCCAGGCCAAAATAATAAACCAAACTCCAACTAGCTCGCCTTAAGAACTAACTAAAGAAAGAAAGAGAAGCCAAATACAGAAAGGCTAACCTCCCTACATACTTAATAAACAGGAGAAAAGAGGGGACAAAGAAAATGGCAGCCCACCCCTACGGCAGCGTGCTCTAACACCATTTCAGAAGTGACTAACTGCAGAGTTGGGAGCGGAGGAGGGATGACCGTCAGGCTGGCTCGACTGCTCCTCCTTCTCAGCCGTGGCGCGTCCAATCAGCAGCCGACATCCAGGACCGCACCTGCAAGGCGTCATCCACTCTCACACACACACAGACACAAAGATAGAGGCACCTAGACCCACCTGTAGGTCATAACACCCCCTCGCCTAAGAACTAAACCCTATTAACATACCTACAAACAAAATTAAACAAGAAAAACCTCAGTTCCCACGAAATAAGAATTCCGCAGCTAGTCCACACATGATAACGCAGCTGCCCACACATTATCAACCCCCCTTCCTGTGGCAAATCTGGAGATTGAAGTCTTGTAGGAGCAGAGACCACCGCATCTACGAGGGCATTATGGTCTGTAAAAACCTGACCCAAAATTAACATCAAGATGGGCACTGTCAGAAGGAGAGCCAAAGCTTCTTTCTTAACTTCCCAATATTGATTCTGTGTGCGTGCTGCTTACTTGTGGCATGTCCCTCTACTTCTATGTCATGGTGCAAAACTGACGTACGGCGGGGGTGGTCAGAAAACAATAGTGGGTGGCTCTCAATTAATTTAACAATATCATGACGGGCTGATGCAGGCAAATGGGACAAAAACGAGCTTAAATTATTCATAATTTCAGAGTTTCCCAGGCGCGCCGAAGGAACACCGATTTCTTTTTTTTTTTTTTTTTTTTTTTTTCAATGAGCCCTCCCTCCGCCAATGGGCACGGAGGGGGCGGAGGCTCAGGCGACACATTTTTCCAAGCGACGTAGCGCCCAGTTCACACTAGACGCGGAAGCGCCACGAAGCGCCGCGAAGCGCCAAGCTCTTCCATTCGGCGCCCATGTTAATCAATGTAGTAGTTCACACCAGACGCGAACAGGCGCGCGGCTCCCCTCGCGGATCGCGCCATGCATTTAACGTCAGTTCACTGGACGTGGAAGCGAAGCGCCGCCGAGCGCTTTCATTCGGCGCCCACGTTAATCAATGTGGTGGTTCACAGTAGACACGAACAGGCACGCGGCTCGCGGCATGCATTTGTTGTTTCGGCGTCTGCTCTATTTCGTGCGCGAGCCGCGAGCGATCCTCGTCTACAGTACAGGAAGTCGCTCAATAAAAACGAGAAAATCCGGTGAATTTTCAAAATAAACTCATTTCAAAATGAAATTTCGATCATATATCATATTTGTATGTTATATTTGTCAGTACATTGTATCAAAGTGCGAGAGAGATTAAACACACACACACACACACACACACACACACACACACACACACACACACACACACAGAGGAAGACTTGATCAAAATACGTCTGTTTGATCCTAGAGATGCCGGTCAATGATCATTATGAAAGAGGTCTTGTCTTGAGATGGACACCTGAGTGTGTGTTTCTATTTATTTACACACACACACACACACACACACACACACACACACACACACACGAAAGTAAGCTACGGAGCGGGCTGGCTACAGGGCGAGGGAGGGGGGGAAGAAAAAAAAAAAGAAGCTCAAGTGGGAGTGAAAAAAAGACTGCAGCTGAGCAGAAGCGCTTGTCGACCGTCGCAGAGCTGTTCGCGTCTGGTGTGAACCAGTTGGAGCCTCGCTCGCGAAATTCGTCAGCGCTCCGCTTCGTGGCGCTTCCGCTTCCATTGAAATGAATGGCACGAGCCGCGCGCCTGTTCGCGTCTGGTCTGAACCACTACATTCAGTGCGTTTACATGGCACTAGAGAAAATCGAATTATTGCCTTAGTCCGATTATGATCGGAGAACTCACGTGCGTGTAAACACCTGCTCCGAAAACAACGTTCTTGTCTGCCTTTTAAAATAACCATGAGCACAAGAAATAGGGTACACCTTATCTGCAAAGCAAGTAACACGTACATTATGAATGCATACATAATGATGTAATATGTCAACCGAAAGCAGCTGACCGGCTGAAAAGACTCACTCCACCCCCTACTGTTGGGAGGAGGACACGTTCCCGTCAATAATTTGAATTTCTCAGCTGCATGGATACGGGACAAAGGTGAGAACTCCGATTGGACGAGAAAACCGAATTATTGCTTAGTCCGATTAAGCTCTGCATGTAAACACACTCATTGATTAACATGGGCGCTGATTGGAAGCGCTCGGCGCGGCGCTTCGCTTCCACGTCCAGTGTGAACCGGGCGTAACTTTTCAACATTTTGACGTGGCAGACGCGGGACGATCGTTTTCTATCAGGAGTGTGCACTACATAATCTGTATCGGAAAGTTTGCGCTCCACGACATACGGACCAGAAAAACGAGCCTGCAAACCGGAACCGGGTAACGGCAACAATACCAACACTCGGTCGCCTGTCTCAAAAACTCGAGCCACAGCTTTCTTGTCAAACTGCCGCTTCATTTTAGACTGGCTGGCGACAAGAGTTTTGTGAGCAGTTTCACAAGCACGATGTAAGCATTCACGAAAAAAAAAGACACATTATTCTCTACTCATTTAACATTGGAAAGCCACTTACCCCTTAACAGACGCGAGGGTCCTCTCACCGAACACTAAATCAGCTGGGCTGAACCCGAGGGACTCCCACACATACAATCGACGACTGAAGATACACTTTATGCTGCGTAACCATTACTGTGCTCATTTTAACCCCCCCCCCCCCCCCGCTCTTGGTTATCCGTTAGTTTTTTGAGAGTTAGTAGTAGATAGATCCCTAGATAGTAGATAAGTTAGTTAAAGTTACACACACACACACGCACATATATATATTAACCTCTTTCAATGAACTCCAAAACATACATGGTCAAAATCCATTTTATTATGTTGTTGTTTTTTTTAAATGCTCATACAAAACAAAAAAAAAAGTGTGACATCCACTTGTAGTGCATTATTTTCGCCAGCAAGCTTCTCTTGTTACGACTGACCACATTGACCCGTGTTTTCCATATACTCACCTGAATCAGATACCCTGCAAGGGCAACGATCTTGTCTCAGACCTTCCCTGAGGTGATCGGTGGAGTGACGTGCAACCAGCACGTGACCTCTACGATGAGCTTCCACCCACGGAAGTTCCATAGGAGGACACGGCTTAAATAGTATGGCTTGTCCACCAGAAGGCTGTATTATAGTGTACATAATATCAAACTTCGGCCCAGTTCTGCTTGTATTGCAATGGTTGGTGTTCCTGAAGTTTCGTTTTTCTTTTCGTCCCTTTTTATTTTTTACATCCATGTTTGTGATGGAATAGTATTGTGAATCGCTAGCTCGCATTGCATGCTGGGAAACAGCGTCACTCAAGGAAGTTTTGGCTTCGCTGACACGGTCCTGAAGGGAAGTGGGTTTTAGTGCACTGGAACGGGATGAATGTGTTCAATCAAGCAGTACAAACCTGATTAATTGTCTTAATACTTGACTTGGAATGGCCATATTGTTTAGGATTAGAATTAGATGACAACTTGTTCACAATATTTGCAACTATTCAATTTGACCAGCAGGTGTCAGTAGAAGACGAAATTTCATGTTGACTATTTCCTAATGGAAGTGCTCTCTTTACGTTGGATTTTTCTCATAATTATTTGAAGTGTAGGCCTGTAGTTGATGAGGAATCACGGTGTGCTAATGCTACTCAAACAGCTTCGATGAAAAAGGGAGTGTGATTTGGGTTTGTGGTACATTATGACAATCTTGGACTTGCAAGACTGAGGCGACGGTTCAATTCCCATCAATGTGTATTATATATGTGTTATTTAGCTCATCTATTCTACATTTTAAATAGATCACATTTGACATCTGACCCACTGAACACTTACTATTGAACATATCTTTAAACTATGGGCTATTTAGTCTTGTTTTAGGATATAATATAATTCATTGCACAAACTGTCAGGCTAAGTATAAGAGCTATAGTCTACTACAATCAGTCGTGCCAAAAAAGAGACATTGTCTTTATTTTTCATTTTTATTTTATTGTGTCAGCATTGAACCATACAAGCATGTAGTGTTGTCCAACAAAAATGCATGGCGAATCAAATCCCAAACAATCTATGAAACAATGAACACGTTTCCATTGCACTTCATTTTATTGAGCACTAGATGACCTCCTCGAGCACTATGTCATTGAAGCCTCGAGTAATGAACCATTTTTTGAAACAAGTGTCGAAGCTTCAACAAAGCCTCGATCGGCCATCACTACCTACGGCTGCGTGCTCTAACACCATTTCAGAAGTGACTAACTGCAGAGTTGGGAGCGGAGGAGGGACGACGTCAGGCTGGCTCGACTGCTCCTCCTTCTCAGCCGTGGCGCGTCCAATCAGCAGCCGACATCCAGGACCGCACCTGCAAGGCGTCATCCACTGTCAGACACACACACAGACACAAAGATAGAGGCACCTAGACCCACCCGTGGGTCATAACACTCTGTGTGGATCTTTTCACTCTGGCATTGAAAGGGGGTGCTAGCGCTAGCCGTTTGCTAAGCTATGTACAGACAGCACCACCGCTTGCCGAACCACAGTCACACCGTTTATATACAACAACTCGTCATCAATATCTCTAAAGTAGAAGTCAAGAACTTTTTTCAAAAACGATAACTAACTCAAACTTTTTTGTGTGTTTATAAAAACAAACTAAAACAAACTTAAATTGAAGTCATATTTCACTTCGTTTACGTCTGTCAAATGAATACTTGCCCAGGAAAATGTTTGCGTTTTACGCAGCAGCACCTAAATGCACGTCGCGTTCTGTGACGTCACCCCTCTTTCACAGCAGTATGTTGACGAGCGACTCGCGGCGGGAAAGTCCGATATGCCACTTTTTCCCAATACGACGAAGACAGTGACAAAAGCCAATGTCTTGTGGTGGAAAGACACAAAATATGTGGCTTGCTTCTAAAAAGGGAAAAACCCCGACAAACCTCCATTTAAGAAGCTCGCACAAAGCAGTAGTGAACATTTTTATTGAGACTGGGAAGTAGACACGACAGTTTGACTCAGTTGACTCAAATATCCTGTGGCGATGAGAGTGGTTATGGCTATCTGATAAAGCAAGATTTAATATTGGGAATTTAACAAAATGAAAAGGAACCGACAACGCCACCCTGGGAATTTCACCCAGGGAGTTCTACTAAACACAAAAGTAATAATTAGGCACACAGGTAAGTTCTACGAGGAAGGAGTAGGAGACGTGGTTCAGAATGTTTAAAATATCAAACCAACTTTTATTCAACATTTAAAAATAAAAGGAACAAACAGACCAACACTTAAAACGGAGCTACTGAGCTCCTTATTCTTGGTGTAGAAACTGAGGCTTACCGATGAGGGGGCCAAACGGGGGAGGAACCAAAGAAAACAAGGAACACCCCACTCACACGTGACACACCTGCAAAGAAAGTGAAGTGCAAAAAAAAAGAAGAAAACAACCACAATCCCGGGTCATAGCACTCGAAGGGGCCCACCACCCGGGACACCGCCACCACCAGCAGCTCTCAGCGACTACAAAAGAAAAGATAAACAGTTGGTTACTAAAAGTTCCCTAAAATCTGTCACATGTACTGAAATAGCAAGAAAAACAAACAAACAATGCAATGACACACACACACACACACACACACACACACACACACACACACACACACACACACACACACACACACACGCGCAACAAGTTCCCACCAACCACGCACACGCATACACGCACGCACACCACTGTAGCTGGACCGGCGACTTGATAGTGTAACGTCTGCTGTCTGAGGGTCAGCAGTGGCGACGTAAGCAAACGAAGAAAAACACAACGAGAACGGAAAAACAACAAGTAAAACCAAGGCGGGACGGAAGCAACATGCACCGTCCACCGTCTGTACGGGGCGACTAGCACAATCAAGTGCGGGCGAAGCGGCAGTGTTCCTGCACTTATCTTATAGGACCGAGTTTTGGGCCACAGGTCTTGATCACCAAGCGTCCTCCAGGTGAGGAGAACAACGAGGAGGCTCTGCGCAGCTTTGTGCTAGCAGGCGGCTGTAGTGTGCCGGTGAGGTGTTCAGGAAGCACTGTAAAAAGAACGGACAGGTGAGGTACTACGTACCTATGCTAATAAGCCATAATAATTTAAATGCTAAAATGTCCGCACCTGATCCTCTTAAAACTCGGGCACACAAAGCGGATGTTCAGTGTCCCATTGACCACAATGGACCACTAAACGAAGCTTTTAAGAAAAATGCGAAATGAAGCCACTGAGAGCTAAAACAACATGCAAACAATGCCACAGTGCAGCTTTTCTCAAACGGGTCAATTTTGAAATCATTTTAATCAACTCTGTCTTCATCGATCAAAAGGTTTTTGCAGATTTGGAATTAAAAACATTTAACTGCAGGAATCATAAAATCGTCTCATCAGTGACGTTTATAGAGCCATTCAAAAATTGAATATGTGCTGAACAGACAAACGGAGGTGTAAGAGGCCTGTGTGACCAGCAGGGGGCAGCAGAGGACCGACAGCCGCAAGTTCCTCCTCAGAGAGGCCTGAGAAGGTTCTGCACCTTCAGCTCCTCCAAGGAGGACCTCAGCAAAGTGTCAGAGTTTGTTGGTTTTTTACCTTGGTCGGCAGAGTCACAGTATGAAACTTGTAGCCAGGGGGCGCTGCAGCTCACTCAACACCTACAAGGTTTGAAAAGGAAATTGAGTGGAATTCATCTGGAATGAAAAGAAAAGCACAACTACAGCAGAAAAACTGAACACAAAGACGCACAAAGTTTGAACTACACACTGATTTTCTTCTTCTGTTGATTCAAATGAATTTGACGGAAATAATATCTGAAAAAATAGAAACCAAATGTTAAATTTTGACATTTAAAAAATGGACAGATTCATTTACACCCAGTAAGATAAGAAGATATTTAGCTCTCAGCCAATTCGAGCTGCTGCTCCTGTGTGTGTGTGTGTGTGTGCGTGCGTGTGTGTGTGCGTGTGTGTGTGTGTGTGTGTGTGTGTGGATGTGGTGGTGTGTGTACCTGAATGTGGGAGTGGATGTGTTTAAGTACGTCACTGGAAGTAGGCTGCCAAATAGTGCGGCCTCCGAGGCCGCAACCGCCCCACGCCAGCGACGAGCCCAGGGCGGCGGGGCCCGGACACGGCACACCCGCCGCAATGCCGGCCAGGAAGAGGCCCGGAGCAGCAGGCCCCCGGACCAGAGGGCACCCGCCCCACGAGGAGCCAGGGCAAGATGACAAGGAGGCAGATACCCCAAGGAGAAGGGACACCACCCAGGGCGAACAGACAGCAGAGCCCGTCCTCTGGACGGGGGCCCCCCAGGGCAAGCGAGACCGGACTCATCCCCATGACAGGACCCAGCCCCTTCACCCACCGGGAGGATCGGTACCCAAGGCAGGCCCGGGCACCCAGATGCCCCCCCCCTACGGACCCAGTATGGCGCATCGCCGCAAGTGGCGAGGTCCCCATAGGCCCAGCCGGTCTCGCACCCCAGGGGCACCGGACTGCACAGGGCCCATCCAGAGTGGGAAAGATGCCGGATCCCGCCCCCGCTAGCAGGCCGACCCCACTGTGTGTAGGGGTGTCAGTGTGTGTATATGTGCACTTGCTGGTGTGTTGAACTATGGTGCGTTTAAAATGGAGGGGTGGTAAGGCCCTGGGGCAACCACACTGCTGCTGAGCAGGGCGGCGGCCGCAGTGCACGAACCACCCCCCCAGGCCCTAAGTGTCTATAATGCTATTAAGATTGGAGAGGGTCTTAAGGCCAGAAGGCCGGGCAGCGACCACCCAAGACACAAATCCCCCGAAACAGAAGAAAATAAATAAATTAATTAAAAATTTAAGGAAAAAAAAACAAAAAAAAAACACCTATTATGTGACCAGGGGGACTCCTGGTCAGGGCGTCCCCTCAGCGACATCGGGGCCGGGGACACCACAGGGATCCAGGAGCCAAAGGGGGCCCGCCCCCCACCGCACCGCACCACCCGGGCACACAGGAGCGGTAGCCGGCGAACGCGCAGCCCCACCCCAGGCATGCGACCCCACCGCGTACGATCCAGCGCCAGTCCCCAGACACAGGGACGGACCAGCCCTCCCACCAACAAGGGGGCCCCCAGACCAGAGCACCACCCACCCAACCCCCGACCCCCCACCACGGCTGCCCACATCAACCAGCAGCCTCAGCTATTGATTGATTACTACTTAGTTATAGGATGAAGCAGACATTCCTACCAAGGAGGTGTGGTCTAACAGTAAGTTCCTATATTGTGCAATGTGCAGGTGTTGTTTTGTTTTCCAGTTTGTGAGGATTGTTTTCTTAGCGATAGATAAGGAGGTGATCAGCATGCGAGATTCTGCCTTATCTGATGTGATATCACTGAGGTCCCCTATGAGACAAAAAGAAGGAGTGGCTGTGATGTTGTAACCAACCTGTGCTGATAGATCATTGCATACTACGTGCCAGAATTTATTTACTGGTGGGCAATGCCATGCAGCGTGTAGGTAATTATCTGGGACATTAACTGTGCAGTGTGAGCAGGTCTGAGAGGCGGTCATGCCCATCTGAAACATCCGCTGTCCAGTGTAGTGGATCCTGTGGAGTACTTTAAAATGTATTAATTGTAGAATAGGTTGTTTTATCAGTGAAAAGGTGTTCAGGCAGATTGTTCTCCAGAAATTAGAGTGAGGCTGGAGAGACAGGTCTCTTTCCCACTTAACAATTGGGATAGAAATCGTGCGATCTGTATTTGTAAGAAACTCACTCCAATAGAACTGCACTCGTCCTTCTCTCACATTACATTGGATCACAATGACCAAACAACACAACAAAGACAATGATGCCACTGTGCTGCCACATCCAGACTCTGTGTAGGTCTGTAGGCCTCTTGGACCTTCATGTGAACCACTGCGTGTTGACTGGAGGTGAAACATGACCGCAGAAATGCTTTTTCATTTTAAGAACGAAGCTGCATTATTTGACTCATAAAGAAAATCGTTAATAAATAATCCAAACTGCATTTTCATTTTCTTATTCATGACTGCTCATTCTTGTACTTAATTCAAATGAAGGAAAACACATTTGAGATTTAATTTTCAAAACATGCACCAGCAAAGAGTTACCAAAATTCAATATGAAATGTAAAATTCAAAAATGAAAAAGCAATAGCAGAATGCTTTTTCATTTTAAGAACGAAGCTGCATTATTTGACTCATAATTAAAATCATTAATAAATATTGCTATATGCATTTTCATTTTCTTATTTGTGTCGCACCTTTTATGACACAATCAAAAAGAAAACTGAGGGCATTGCTTTTTAATTTTCGTGGTCCTGCCCTGCACAAGAGTTACCACAACTCGAAAACGAAATCGCAATCTCAAAGTAAGCGCGTGGCGCAGGAAAGTGACGTCAGCAGCACTCCACCTGTGGGTATGGCGGTATGACGCCAAGTGTCATTTGCCTCCTGTTATGTGTAAATTCTAATGTTTGTGAATTTAATAAAGATATATATATATATATATAATTTTTTATTTAAAAAGAAAAAAAAAAGATTGAAGTCATTGAAGTTGCCGGTAATCGAGATTTAAATCGCCGAATAACGTGGACCACTGACAGATCTCGCACCAGCATCTGCCACCAGTCGACGGATTGATCTGTTGCTTCGCATCCTTCGTCGGATGACTGGTGGCCCACGCCGAACGGAAGCAATGATCCGTTGCATCACATCCTGCGACGGATGGACTGGTGGCCGACGCCGAACAGCTGTTACTCCACCCATGTAACAAATAGCTTTAGCTTTGATGTTGTGCTGGTGCATCAAGGTGTTCCATAACTGACAACAGGTTGGCTAGGGCAACCTTGTTTGCGTCCGTATCTGGGACGGCAGAATACCTGCTCAACTCGGTCCCGAGCATCAAATTCAGATACACTATTCAACTCCACCTGGGAAGCTAAATCCAGCAGGGTTTGAACAATTGTGTCAATGTGCGCCATGCTCAAATCTGTCCGACCAACGAGATCCGTCAGTGGTCCACGTTTTTCGGCGATTTAAATCTCGTTTACCGACAACTTCAATGACGTGAAAAGTAACGATGGCAAAGTGGTGTCATACCGCTATACTTTTTTTTGTTTTGTTTTGTTTTTTTAAATATACAGTATATATATACATTTATTAAATTCACAAACATTAGAATTTACACATAAAAGGAGGCAAATGACACTTGGCGTCATACCGCCATACCCACAGCGGAGGTGGAGAGCTGCTGACGTCACTTTCCTGCGCCGCGCGCTTACTTTGAGATTGCGATTTCGTTTTCCAGTTGTGGTAACTCTTGTGCAGGGCAGGACCACGAAAATTAAAAAGCAATGCTCTCAGTTTTCTTTTTGATTGTGTCATAAAAGGTGCGACACGAATAAGAAAATGAAAATGCATATAGCAATATTTATTTATGATTTTAATTATGAGTCAAATAATGCAGCTTTGTTCTTAAAATGAAAAAGCATTCTGCTATTGCTTTTTCATTTTTGAATTTTACATTTCATATTGAATTTTGGGAACTCTTTGCTGGTGCATGTTTTGAAAATTGAATCTCAAATGTGTTTTCCTTCATTTGAATTAAGTACAAGAATGAGCAGTCTTGAAGAAGAAAATGAAAATGCAGATTGAATGACTTATTAACCATTTTAATTATGAGTCAAATAATGCAGCTTCGTTCTTAAAATGAAAAAGCATTTCTGTTATTATATTCTTATTTTAATTTGGATTATGGTAACTGCTTCCATATAAAACAAATACATCCATAAATATAAACAATGTGAGAATTGTTTCTTGCAAGAGCTGCACTTCAACCCATGACCATCGATAAAAGTGTACACATCTAATCGTAAACAATCTGCTGCAACCTGAATTTCCACTTCTGTGTCTATAAACCAGTCACAGCTTGACTGATGGCTCTGAAGAAGCAGTTTCCATCAGCCTCTACATTCTCATTTGTACACGGTGAACCTAATGGGCCTTTGCAATCAGAAATTGGAAAACTCGCACGGTCCAAATGAATCTTCAAGTTTTTGCAAAGGTCTAAACAAACATCAACATCAAGGGGAGAGAAGTTACACTCTTCATTGGTCACAGCACTGACAAACTCTACGTCAGAATTATCCATGTCAAAGTGAGGAGTTTTGCTCTTCTGAAGTGACTCACTGTTGCCAGCTGGTGCTGGAATTTTAAACCGTGACCGGTTTCGCCTTGATGAAAAGAACCATGCAGAACCTTGGCTAATCTAATACCAGTGCCATGATCTGCCACTGCATCTTCACTAGTACTAACTGATGATGGATCACAAATCACATGTGCGAGGCGTAGAACGAGCGGAGCAGTCAGAGGCAACAGAAGAAGAAAGAAAAGCCTCCTTAGCTTAGTTGATCTTCTGTGTTGCCTCCTGGACGGTTCTGGCCTCCTCTGGCTTGGTGCTGGCAACCACGGGAGCCACAGGAACCACGGGCACAGCTCTGGTCATCTGTGGCGTCGCCTCCACATGATTAAAATAAGAAAGATGTGATTTTATGCCAATAAACATAGAAAGGAAAACACTAGGCTTTACACGATCACGATTTTTGTGCCGATCACCTATCAGTGAGTTTAAATAAACCGATCACCGATCCGATCACGTTAGGGGCAATAAATACTTGTTTCTGTACACCCCTTGCCTTCTCACGAGCACCGTCTAAAGTTGTTTGCTTTAGCATCCGTTTCAGAGTTTGCTTTTCTTTTTCTTTCTCCGCGCTGCGTTTCTTAAACTCGACATGCTCCTCTGTGTGTATCTTTTCCAAGTGCCTGATTAAATTTGTGGTGTTGAAATTTTTTTACCAAAGTTCCCCCGCGAAGTACTGTAGCGTTGCATATATTGCAGATAGCTTGTGCTATGTCTGTTTCTCTCACTTTGAAAAACTTCCACACTCCCGACATGTTTGTTTGTGTCGCCCATGGATGTTGCTGTCGTGAAGATTCAAAGAAACTTTATTGTCCATCACATAGCGACAGTACTCAAAACAGGAAGAGGCACGAAGACGAAAATGAAGGTTTTTGAATCATGAATCATTCGCTCTCGGATACAAACAAATAAACATGTCGATGCTGTGAAACTACTTTGGAGGAAATGAGACAGATTAAAAAAGTTTCAACACGACCATGATGTCATTGATCGGTGATTCATGACATGACGCCCGATCACGAACGTTTCAAAAAATGCCAAATATCGGCCGATCCGATACAGCCGATAAGATCGGTGTAAAGCCTACAAAACACACACAGGTGATGAAGTGGAAATGAATAAGTACAAACCTGCTGCACTGCTGTGACATTGCTGGAGGCAGACTCAGTCATGTGGACAGTTGAACGTGTTGCCCACACCTGCAAATACAAGGACACAAAGTAACGTTTAAAGAACTGCATTTATTGTCCTATCACAAAGATGCACACAATGAAATACACGTATCCCAAATACCAACATGTCACTTGTTTGTTTTGGTTTTTGAGGAAACGCGTGCTGATCGACGTCTCAGGCTGGACATCTGGAAGAACATAAAGAAATTAATTCATAAACAAAGTAACACACTAATTAAACTGTACATGTACTGTACATATGTGATCTTGTGTTGATAATAGGGGTGGGGCGATACGGCTAACCCACAATTCGATACTGTGACGATATTTGGCCCACGATAATGACAACATCACGACACACGATATCTTCGATATCTTCGAAATTTTGCAGACGATATTGTCATAACCCGCCTCAAGAGTTATGACAATAACGGAAGGGACACTGCGGATTGCAATTAATCAAAAGGTTTATTATAACAAAATAGATAATTGTAAGCAAAATAATGAAATATATGGTGTGTGTTTGTCAGTATTCATCAGTAATGTAAGTGTGGATGAGTGAATAATAGAATGTGGGGTGTTGTCAGGTGCAAAACAGAACAGAAGAAGCTGAGAGTCGGCCAGACGCCCATGGCTGCTGGATGGAGAATGGGGAAGAGACCGAGCGGCACACGCAGTCGGCCTTTTATCCTGCGGGGGGCATCGGCACAGGTGTCCTAATCGGAAGATGCCACACCCACATCCACCGCTACCTAGAAATGGGAAAACAGCTGGGAGCCACAACAAGTTATATAGAGACAGGGTCGTCACAATATGTGACTGAAAAAGAAAAAAATACCCATAAAAAGGAAAATGCCTGTGATCTTGCATTTATTCCAAAACTTTGTATAATGTACAAACAAACGTGCACTGCACAAGCAAACATATTAAAGTGCATGAACATTAATAACTTTCATGTAAACAAGGACAGTGCTTTCTGGTAATGTAAAGTCAGTAGCAACTTGTCTTATCTCAACTTGGGGACTTGGGATATACAAACCGACGGGAAGATGAGAGAGGGAAAAAAATCCTTTCACTGCCCCGATTCTGAAAATCAATTAAAAAAAAATGATGTAGACAAAATAAATAAATAAATAAACGCGTCCCCAAAATACACGGGACAAAGTGAAGTGCGTCCCCCATCAGTTCATTACGGGACAGGCTTTTTAGTTGCCAAATATGGGACAATCGCGTATTTTACGGGAGGGTTGGCAACCCTATCTAGACCACAGACGGAAATTAAATGAGGTTTTGTCATTTTCCATAAAAAACGGGACAAATTGTGTCCCGGGAGAGATCTTATCTTTCCCGGGACAGGTGGTGAAAAAAGAAAACAATTATGGGAAAAACGGGACGGGTGATAGCGAACGAGGCAGCTCTGCAGATTCGTAGTGTTGCCATTGTATTTTACCTTCGCAAAACAGTTGTTGCAGATTGCATATTCTTTATGAAGTTTCCTCCCGTCATCCGCCTCGTAAAAGCCAAAGTGGGTCCACACTTTAGAGCGGTAACTTGCGGGTGGGTCTTTGATTTGTTTTCCGTTGTTGGTATTTTCCGCCGTTCTTGCATGTGCTCTTCCGTTGTTAACTCGTCTTATTCACCGGCCGCTGCTTACGCCTACTTGACTCTTACGGGATGAGCGCCCCCACAAACAGGACAGGAGAGATTAAGCCTTAGCCTCACTGAACCACACGGGATTGGACGGGATGTCTGTGTGAAATGCAGTCTCAACAGCTGTTGGTACTGTCTATAAAAAAAAGAGGAGAGGAAATCAGAGTCAACTTAGGATAAGTGTTCATTTTTAAAATAAAAAGTTGCACAGTTTGACAAATACACGATTGGGGGAAAAAAAAAAAAAGAGGGATGAACAGGTTACCTCAACCTCCTGTCCAACAAGAGTCCATTCAGGAGCGGGTCCATACACTGGCATGTGGACAGGACCTGTCACAACCACTCTGGGAGACACCCTGGGCGATGATTGGTTGTGGCACAACACCCCTGGCCTAGGTGAAGGGGGTGCGAGCTGATGGAGCATGCAGCATGCAGACGCTCCACCAAAATCAGTCCTGAGGTGCACCTAAACAGAAAACAACATGTTAACACATATTTGTCATATCAAATGAAGAGCAAGTAAGGCTGAAGAAGGCAAAACTTATACCATCATAACACCACCATGTACAGCTGACGAAGGGGGAGGTGATCGGCCATATACACAAATGTTAAACCTGGAAGAAGTGTCACATAATCAATTATGTAATCACTCAATTCTAAGAAATATCTGTTAGCACAGTGTCACTGAAGAGAAAAAAATACAACAAAAATATGTATTTTACACACCCATGCATACAGCAACACGATGATATACTTGACGTAGCGCTGTTTGTAGTTCTGGCTTGACAGTCAGGCGAGGTGGAAAGTCAAGCACAAACACCTACAAAATAGTTGTATAAAAAAAAACAAACCCAAACAAACATAAAAATGCAAAATAAATTCATGAATATTCTTGTTATTGAACTATGGATCATGGAATTACTTGATATTGATAAAACAAAGTGGCGATGACATTCATGTGTTCAAATTTGTTTGTCACAGCAGATAAACAAACCTTGGGCCAGCGGTCCAACACAGTTGCCAGTAGCGCAGCAAAATCCTGGGCGGAGTCTGTTACAAGCCCGTGTTCAAGGTTGTTGCCCGGGGCGAGAACACAAAACCATCCACAAGTGGACAGAGATGTGAGTCTCCCACCACCAGAACAAAAACATAAAGAAACTCGTGGCTTGACAAAATCACGACCCATACCTTCTTGTCTGGTTGCTGGGCCTTAAGAACGAACTTGCACTGTTTTGTCAGTCAGGAGCAAAACGGGCCATCTTCGCACCCAGGTCGCTGACCAGTACCGCGCCCTGTGTAAATTGACAAAAAAGAAAAATCTAAATATGTTTTTGTAAGATTTATTTGGAATACAACATAACAACACAGGCAGAACATGAAATCATGAACGTGGAAGTACTCACGACGTTCAAAGTCCTTCCGAGGTGGAAAAGGTGTCCAATCCCGTTTTTGCTCCAGCCGTCGTTTCATGGCCAGAGAGCGACGGAATGCCTTGGTGTTCGGCATCTGAACAATGAAATGAAAGATTGTGTCATTTTCAATGAAGGACAATGATAACACAAGTTTACAGAAAAAAGTGATGTTTTCTCACACACGACATCAAAACACAGAAAGGTTTCTGTACCTTTGCAGCTGGAGACGATGAGCTTAAATCAATAAAGCAAAAGAAAATGTGTATGTGTACTCTTGGACCCTAACCCTAATGCCATACAAGTCTAAGGGGTGAAATTTCAACTTTGTCCTACAGATATGGGGCCACTTGCTTTTTCATCAGGAGCCCCCAAGAAGCACCCACGCCAAATTTGGGGCTTCTAGTCCTTGAGGAACCCCGAAACCCTAACCCTAATTTCAGCTAACCCTAACCCTAACCCTAGTTTCAGCCTTATTGTTAACCCTAATTCAATGCAAGTCTATGGGGTGAATTTTCAACTTTGTCCTAGAGACATGGGGCCACTTGCTTTTTCATCAGGAGCCCCCAAGAAGCGCCCACGCCAAATTTGGGGCTTCTAGTACTTGAGGAACCCCGAAACCCTAACCCTAATTTCAGCTAACCCTAACCCTAACCCTAGTTTCAGCCTTATTGTTAACCCTAATTCAATGCAAGTCTATGGGGTGAATTTTCAACTTTGTCCTAGAGACATGGGGCCACTTGCTTTTTCATCAGGAGCCCCCAAGAA
Source organism: Nelusetta ayraudi (assembly GCF_046127955.1). Lineage (NCBI taxonomy): Eukaryota > Metazoa > Chordata > Actinopteri > Tetraodontiformes > Monacanthidae > Nelusetta > Nelusetta ayraudi. The sequence goes on from NW_027466185.1 coordinate 37,215, forward strand.
GCGCCCACGCTAGATTTGGGGCTTCTAGCCAATGAGGAAAAATTTGGAGCAGACACGAAAGGGTTACAGCTGAGAAGGCACTTAAGATCCTCAAAGGACTGTTGCCACTCACTAGACCAAACAAATGGTTTCAATGGACTGGTTAATTCTTCTCTCGTGGCCGGCAGCTCCACTGCCTTAGTGCTGGAGATGCCCGCTCAGGGGCGCCGCCAGGAATTTTGGGCCCCCTTCAAAAAAACAAAAACAAATGGGCCTCCTTTGCGCAGCGCTTGTCAAAAGCTTCACATCACTCTAAAAATACAGTATAGTTCAATAATAGTGCTTGAGTCCATCTTGACAGTGTCAATGTATTTTTATTGTGAATTCTCCACAAAGCAAACTCTTAACATTTATGAATGATTCATGAAAAAACACTTGATGTCTCTCAGACAAAGTTGAGCTTTGACCTTCATAGACTTGCACTGCATTAGGGTTTAGCGATGAGGCTGGAATTAGAGTGAGGGTTTTGGGGTTCTTCATGGGCTAGAAGCCCCAAATTTGGCGTGGGTGTGTCCAGGAGGATCCTGATGAACCTGAAAGTGGCTCCATGTCCCTAGGACAAAGTTGACCTTTGACCCTCATAGACTTGTATGGCATTAGGGTTATCGATAAGCGATACAAACCTGGTGAGTTTAAGACTTAGTGACTCTACGTACATGAATATATGGGGTACCCCGTCCTTACCTTGTTCCAACCTTCCCTCCACAAACCTGGCTGTCCAGTGCAGAAGTCAAAGTGAGAGAGAGAACAAAGAAGGAGGAGGGCCTGTGACGCCGCTGCTGATTGGCTCGTTGGTCGGTTGAATGAGCCAATTCTAGAGCTCCCCTCGGTGTCCACACACTGCAAAATATATCTAAGAAATAAACACTTAAATTGAGAAAGAACAGGCTAGAAACAAGTCAAATTATCTGCCAATGCAGTAAGATATTTACACTTGGTAAGATTTCTTAAAATAAGACGATATATCTAGGCATTTGAAGTATGGAAAAACTCTTGAAATAAACAGTAAAGCACTCATTCCAAGGACTGTACTAAGTCAAATAAACTTGATACTAGCTTCTCAATTCTTTTTTCACGTTTGCTTCTTTCTTAATTTGAATGAAAAGATCTTAAAACCAGACCTACTAACAGTGCAATTCTTCTTAATTTAAGTGTTCACAATATGAGCTTTTTTTTTCTCAAAATGAGACAAAGCATCCACCCCCCCTACGCCCATTCACCCCCCCAAAAAAATAATTCAGCAAACAGAATTAATATTGTCAACAACTATTTATTCACTTAAATTGCTGACAGTGCCTTCACTGCCTTGTAATAAAAACGTCACTAAGGCATTGCATCTTAAAACAACCTCAAGCAATCATTTCTAGAACGCAAGTAACAATTGTTACAATATTCACCGTCATCATTATTGAATATTGATTCAGATTCCCTGACACTCAGTTACACACAAAAAAACAAAAACAGTATGGGGACAGCATATAGTGTTGTGTTCCTATCACCACTGATAACATGTTTGTTCCAACAGACTCCCACCCACCCTCATGTTACAACTACCAGGGGAGTGTATCACTACCTATGCCTAGTACACAGCTCTACTCCCCAATAAAATCTTTCCATTCTGCCATGGTCTTTTTTGTATGAGGCTGTGGTGTCTCACTCATGGATAGTGTCCTGTAGCACTTCTGTCTGAATGACAGAGAGAAGGGTTGCCACACACTTTTGGATATGTGAGGTGCAGGGCTTAGTAGTAACCCATCAGATGAAGCACACCGTCACTCAAATCTTCCGTGGCTCCAAGACAGATGAGACAGCGGGTCCCATCAAACAGCAACACAGGGGTGCAGAAAGACCTCTTCTGCGAGTACATTGTGGGATCTTCAGTTGGCTAAAGAAAAAGAAGAAGGAAACGCCACATCCATGCATGGAACTATGAAGTGTTGAATGTGAGAAAATGCGAACAAACTTTCACCTGAATGACATGAAGCAGTGCCTCACTGGCATGTCCCAGCTTCTTCGGTGGTGGACTTGGTGAAGGAAAGAGTGTGGGGAGTGCCCTGAGCAGCGCGATGGAATATTCCACTGGAATAGAACAAATCAACTTTGAGTTCAAAGTTAGTCTTCCTAAAAATGAGTCTTATTAGGTTTGTGTTGATCACAAAAAAAATCTTATTTTTTCAGCATGAAGAGTATTACCATTCTGCATCTATTCATTCAGCGCAACATAAACCATCCTATGTCCCAGGAAACAGCTACACAGTCAATTAGAGACACAGCAAAATGACTCACCTACATCCAGCGTTATGCGTGGCTTCATCACTTCATTTTTTTCCAAACACCATAAAATTACACATTGGTACAGAAGTCTTCCCATCTCTTTTTTTAGTTCATCAATGAATTTTCTGCCCGCGGGCATATATATATATATATATGTATATATGTATATATATATATATATATATATATATATATATATATATATATATATATATATATATATACATATATATATATACATATATGTATATATATATATGTATATATATATATATACATATATATATGTATATATATATATGTATATATATATGTATATATATATATATGTATATATATATATGTATATATATATATATATGTATATATATATGTATATATATATATATGTATATATATATATGTATATATATATATATATGTATATATATATATGTATATATATATATATATGTATATATATATGTATATATATATATATGTATATATATATATATATATATATATGTATATATATATATATATGTATATATATATATATATATATATATATGTATATATATATGTATATATATATATATATATATATATATATATGTATATATATATATATATATGTATATATATATATATATATATATGTATATATATATGTATATATATATATATATATATGTATATATATATATATATATATATATGTATATATATATATATATGTATATATATATATATATATGTACATACATATATACATATATACATATATATGTGGAGAGAGAGAGAGAGAGAGAGAGAGAGAGAGAGAGAGAGAGAGAGAGAGAATTTCGTTTGGGGGTGCGGTGTTGGGGGGTTATGACTGGATTCACGCGGGCCGGACAGAGACACGCAGCGGGCCGGATGTGGCCCGCGGGCTGGGGTTTGCCCATGTCTAGTATAGACAACATACAGTATTGTGGAGGAGCAGGAAGCTGTAGGGTCCTCTTTGGGCTGCTTTTCACCAAAGGAGTGGATGTCTGAGGACAGATTGAAGATGTTCCTCCTGGTGAAGACACAGTTCCTGGCTTCATTCGGGGCAGCCTTGTCTGGTACGGTGGAATTCTCAGCCGAGAGGAAACCAGATCCAAAACATTATGAACAAGAGAGAAACAAAAGACACAATTAGGAAAAAAGAAAAAAAAAAGTGTTATGCTAGATGTTTTCAGAGCAAAGTAGGTAACCAATCACATCTACACTAATAAGGGCCCAAATCCGTTTCCTCCTGAGAAAGTGTTCTGGTCCAGGAAAAAGGTCTCTCAAATCATCACGACGGAGGGTGTGGAGCAAGACTTCATCGATGTTGGCAGCTATAAAGACAGTCCAATCATTAACAAACCTTTTAAACTTAACAACTCATACATTTTTTTGACTAATGAATTTAATTCAACTTGACAAGTCAAACCAAGTTTGTTTTGTGCCAATTTCTGTTATCAGAATTAATTGTAAATGCAATTCAGTTTAGACATTTTGTCTCAAATTTGTAAAATACTTCTTTTTGAAATCAGTGTCAGCATACAGTTATTTTAATTACTTAGCGGACAAATCACAGTAATGGAAATTTTTTCATACCTACACATGACATACCATTTAAAATTGATACTGTGACATCATCCAGCTCATCCATTATTGGCCCCGGTTTGGATGTCCATTTAATTTCTCCTCAATCTGGCAGGGAAAAAAAATCATCATAGTAAGGTCACAATTAGGACAAGCTAGCCTTCCGACTCAAGATCCGTTTTTTTACAATGCCCATCTGCCATGGATCCCAAAGTTCCCATGCAATTAAAAGTTGTGACACCTTATCTGAATGATAACCATAGACAGCTCAACGGATTGCTAGTCATACAGACAACAATCAAAATTGGAGTGAAACTTGTAACCACAATGCCTGCAACATGGTGGTACTTATGGTAATAATCATCAAATACCAGTGTTCTTTGTGACAAAATGACATCATCTGATAGGATTGTGCCACCTTGAACAGCAATCAACTTAAATTTTGATAAAAACAAGCAAATTGTACCTAAACTACATCTTCAATCAATCCAATTTGAGCACCCTCTACCCCATAAACTGAAGATACTGCAATACAAACTTGGTAGTACAGTATTTCGTCATGCCACATATAACTAGGAATGATAATTGCTTGTTCACATGACTAGAATTGCAGTACATCAATCCAATACAAAATACACACTTGTCATCAAGCTTATAAATCCATCGAGTCGAGATGAGCACGTGCACGGAGTCGGACTCCGTGAGTTCACATAAACAGAGCATTGCGTTTGCATAAATTATGCACGGCTATCGAGCTAGAAGCCGAGTCCGATTTGGTGCACACAACCACACTATAATGCCTCTCAATGTCCTAACCCATGCCACGCAACACAAACGTGAAGGACCGATTTGAGTTTCTCACGGGACCAGCAGTGAAGTCACAACCGTCGCCCCACATGAAATGTCGCAGCAGGAGCCTGAGGATTTTGAGTCAACATGCTGATCAACAGGTAACGTAATGTTGGCTTCCTTGACGACATTAGACAACTCCCTGTTTATATTTTATCCATATTTTAGTACAAAGCCTCCTTGTTTTCTGATCTGCTCCTGTTTGACTTGTTCGGTTTTTGTTTTGACATTATGCTGTTAGTGTTTATTTCAAATTAACAAGAAGTACCGGTACAGATAGTAGGAAATTAATATAACACTTGCGTCAAACAAAGAATAACTAACTGTACATATCATGTCTACAGGAAGGAGCTGGTACATTAAGTGAGAATATTCAAGAATATTAAGAGAAGATATATTCAAGGTTGTCCTGAGGTCAACTGTACCAACCATTGCCAGAGCTTATGGAGCAATTTGATGTTATTGTACAGTAAAAATGGAATATTGGAGCTGTCGCAAAAAAAAAAGAAGAAGAAGAAAAAAAAAAGCCAACTTTAAGGCTTAATATCTCCAAAATGATACTGTACATATGCTTGATAATGACTGAGGATATAGTCAGGGTGTTCCTTAGGTCAACTGTACCAACCACTGACAGAAATTATGGAGCAAAGCAATGTTACTGTACAGTAAAAAATTGAGTACTGGGCCCTTTTTGCCTGTTTGAAAAGCTAAAAAAAAAAAGGAAAACAACAACTTTGAGGCTTAATATCTCCAAACTGGTACATTAAATATGCCTTATAATGATTGAAGATATATTCAAGGTTGTCCTGAGGTCAACTGTACCAACCATTGACAGAGCTTATGGAGCAATTTGATGTTATTGTACAGTAAAAATGGAATATTGGAGCTGTCGCAAAACAAAAACAAAAAGCCAACTTTAAGGCTTATTATCTACAAAATGATACAGTAATCAAACACATTTAGAAATCAAATGTTTCTAAATGTCAAGTCAGTAATGTCAAGTCAGTGCTTGATGTGTCATCAGCAGGCGTCGGCGTCAGTAATGGGGCATCGGCAGGTTTCAGGGCGGAATCGCCAGGCGTTGGGAAGCGTTGGCGGGTGTCGGGGGCTCGTGGCCAGGTGGCGGACGTCACGGCAGGCAGTGGCCAGGTGGGCTCAGTCCCGCAAACGCTGCTTACAGCTTTAATTTTGTATTGCTTTGATAACATTGCTTAAGTTGAGTTTAAATTTACACTTTTTTTTTTTTTTTCTTAGCTGCTAATTGTTCAAAAATGCTGATGTTAAAAGTGTGTTTGCACAGTAAATGTTATGGCACTTTAATTCATATGGCAGTACATTTAAAATAACTGGCCGTCAAGTTCCAGGAACTGACAAACTGCACTGAGTTGAGTGAGATTCTCCAAAGGAACTCCAGTATAAATGTGGACTTTACATTCTAGTCCCCTGTGAAGAAAAACACAAAAGTGAACGTTTTTGTGCCTCACCCTTTCTAACTGGGACATTTGCAAGGGAACGCAGACTGGTTATGCTGCTCCCTGATAAAAGAAAAATGTTTCTGCTGTTACCTCAGAAATTGCCTGTTTTTATTGTGGCTCAGGATTTTGGAGGTAGATTTTTTTTATTTTTCATAAGGAACAGGATAACAGTAATGCCCTGGCATTGGCAATAAGCTTTAATTTTGTATTTGCATTTTTTTTAACTTTAGATTTACATTAAAAATGTTTCTGTGTAAAGTGCTGATGTTAAATGTTTGCACGATAAATGTTATGGTGCTTTCGTTTATATGGCAGAACATTTAAATTAAAGTGTATGAAAGACTTCTTTTAAATTCATTATTGGCTTTTGCGTATACGACGTGATTAATTGTGATTGATCAGGTAAATCATGCGATTAATTGCGATTAAAATTTTTAATCGTTGCCCAGCCCCAGTAAAAACATTTTTCTGGTGCCAGCATTTCGTGAGGCAGAAGTTGATTCATACTTCAGTGCCTTGGAGCGAATAGCTTTGCCACTCAACTGGCCAAGAGACATGTGGCCTGTCCTTCTCCAATGCAAGCGGGTGGGAAAAGCACAGGAGTTGGTGTCTGCTCTTTTCTTAGAAGACAGCCTGCAATATGATGTTGTAAAGGAAGCAATTTTTCCTGCTTATGAGCTTGTTCCTGAGCCCTACTGGCAAAAATTTAGGAACCAGGGAAAATCTAGTGGTCAAACCTTTGTCGAGTTTGCATGGGAGAAAAGCAACCTCTTTGATAAATGGTGTGCAGCTAATGATGTCAAAAATGACTTTGAGTCACTCCGTGAGCTTGTTCTTTTAGGAGATTTTAAAGACTCTTTGCCAGAGAAGGTGGTAATGTTCTTGAATGAACAGAAAGTGTCGTCATCTGCTGTCCTCGCAGATGAGATTGTGTTGACCCACAAAAATGTGATCTCATCTTCCCCCCCGATCGGACAGGCCTTCTGCTTCTCATCCCACAAGAGCCGAGTCTAGCCACCTCCCCCTTGAAAAGGCTAGAGGGAAGGGACTTCTGGTTTGGCCATAAAGCCAAACCAGGGACACCAGACTGCGCGACACCAGGGCTCACGACCGTCTAGGGTAAAAACTCCCCGAAAACTTGAATAACTATTGTCAAATATCATATTAACTACAAAGTGATCAGGGGAACGTTGGAATGGGAAGGAAAACTTGATTCAACCAAAAGAGAAACACAGTAACAGACAATATGGCCGAACTACCAGCTTGCTCTGAAACAGAGGGAGATGGCGAAACTAACTCCTCGTGACTAATGACACGGAAAAGGGCTCGGACATAAAAATTATTAGCAAGGAGATACGGGATTTAAAAACGGAATCAAAAGAAGTCCTTCGCACGTTTGGAGAAACACTGAGGAACGACGTGGAAAAAGACTTGGACGACTTCAAAGACGAAATAAATCAACAACTTGCGAAAGTCGTCACCGAACAGGAGCTCCAGACCGGCAAGATCAACGAGGCTGAGTCGCGGATTGAAAAGCTAGAACGTTGGGCACAGGAAGCTAATGACGCTCTGGTCATATCACTGAGAGAACAAAAAGCTCTTCAGGACAAGTTAACTGACCTGGAGTCCAGGCCGAGGAGAAACAACCTACGTATCTATGGAGTCACTGAAGGAGAGGAGGGAGAATCTGTGGCCAAGTTTGTGGAAGACCTGCTGAAAAGTGAACTGCACCTGCCAGCACATTTTAATTTCCAAATTCAGAGAGCACACCGCTCATTTGCACAGAAGCCAGCGGACGGTGCCCAACCGAGACCCATCATTGTTAACTTTCTGGAATTTACTACCAAAGAGAGGGTCCTGAGAGAGCTATGGACAAAGAAAATAGAACTGGGGAATAAAGTACCGTCATTCCATCACGATTACGCGACAGAGATGGTCCAAAAGAGAAAGGAGTACAACACTGCTAAAAGAATCCTGAAGGAGAAGGGCATCCGCTTCCAGACGCCATTCACCAAGATGAGGACCCACTGGGATACGGGAACTCGAACCTACAACAGCGCAGAGGAGGTAAAGGAGGAATTGGTGAGACGCGGCCTGGCGGAGAAGACGGCGGTGGCGACGGGTGCGGAGGGGCCTGCGGCACTCGGTGCCCCGCACTATGACGGAGTGGCAGTGCAAGGAGGGATCCTGGAGGGGCTACGCATCAGCAGCGACACGAGCCAGAGAAAAGCTACAAGATTTTGATTAAATTCAGAGAATAAAGGGAAGAAAGCTGTAGTTCTAGTATGACCGGTGTTTTTAGTTGACAAATTATTCAAATTGAATTCCCATGTTAATAGAAAAGAGACTGTGGGAAGTCCGGGTCGCTCCTTTTTTTCTAACGTTGGACTCATTTAGAACGACTAAAATACTCATTGCAGGTTCAAGTGTCATTTCTAAGTTAGGTTAGATTTTTGACTGCCTTCACGCGGGCTGGGCAGAGACACGCCGTAGTTTGGCCATGCCTGATCTACAGGAAACACATCTCTCTCAGCAAGAGCTAAATCAACATGATTTAAAAGCTAAACTCGACACAACTAATGGCAACAGAAGTAAGACCCGCCTGTCGAAACTTGTCAACGTCTCTCTAGCCGAACTCGGGATGTTTGATGTTTGGAGGGACCTCCACCCGTTACAGAGGACTATTTTTTTTATTAACATTACAGACAGATACAGAATAGAGGAATGTAAAATAGGAACGACTGACTTGTACTGACACAGTATTAATTACCTTATTATTTGTCTAAATAAGAGGAAGAAAAACACACTTTGGAGATTAAATGTGGGTATGCGAAATAATCCAAAAACACTGGAGGAGGTTAAGAAAGAGATTAAATGCTCTATGGAGGAGAACATAGATAGTCCAGTAGACACTACCATACTGTGGGACACAATTAAAGCTGTGATGAGAGGGAGGTTAATAGCGAGGGCAGCCTATCAAAAAAAGACTAGATGTGGCAAGGGGGAGGGTCTGGTGGAGGTGGAGACAATTCAGATGGTGGGTATAAAGGAAAATTTGGGGGGAGGGGGGGTTGCCTGACAATGCCACCTGGGGAGTTGCACCCCAGGAAATAAACTATAATAAAATTCCTCGGGCTACACAGGTTCGTTACGCTTTGAAATTTAAGAGGATTACATCATTATGACATAGAATGATAGTTCATAATGTACGTGTTACTTACTTTGCAGATAAGCTGTACCCTATTTCTTGTGCTCAGACAAGAACGTTGTTTGCTGTTGGAGGGCTACAACAACACAATGTCTTCGATGCTACGCTTTGTGCCATTGCCACGGACCCGAAACTCTCGTTCTTGTTGGATGCGGGTTCTGCGCAGACTGGTGGGAGAGTTTGTGTACAGGTTTTGCAAAGGAACGGTGTCTTCAGTTATACACACGCTCATTAAAGTGCCGACCGTGGAGGAAGCTTGTGCCGCTTCACGCCGTTTCCAGCAGAATAACAGCGAAATTATCGAAATAAAAAAAAATCAGAAAAACATCTCTTTGCTGTGCTTTTATTTACAAAGTTGAAATTCTTCTAACTTACAAAAAATGGAGCCCTGCATTTGCTGCGCTACCCTTTTAAAAAAGGTCTCTGTTGTGTGTTATTTTAATATGTCCATCTCTTTTAGAAGAGAAAGCACCGCCCCGGTCTCATCCTCTCTCCAAATGTCAACATTCTTATTCGCGTTTGCTGGTTGTTTCACGCCGTCTGTTTTGTTAGACGACGTAGTTGTGCGGTGGCGCGTGCGCACTTACGTTGTCCAGTTAATAGTCCGACTAAGGCGTATACATGGCCGAGAAATTAGAATTCCAATCGCATTATCTGGGTGTCTCAATCGGAGTTCTCCAATTCCAATCGGAGTTCTCAAACTCCGATTGGAATTGGACTAAGGCAATAATTCAAATTTCTCTAGTACCATGTAAACGCACTGAGGGACGCAAAGATTGCACTCCGGCGCAGGTGTGATTGATGACGCGAAGGTGGGGGCAAACCCACCTGCCACAGTTAATCAATTCAATTAATTAATTAAAGTGCTTTTTGAACCTTTGGCCGCTCCATAGATTGTGGAAACGGGAAATGAATTGACTCACAGCACACAGTCACACGCTTGCAGCCAGCTTGTAAGCACAACAAAAAAAAGAAAAAGACACTGAGCGTAGATGAGCACTAGGAAGGACTAACATGGATAAGGCGTCAATTGTAAATGGAAAGTTCCACTTCAAAACCCTGCCAGATGGCAGTCTTGACAGGACAAAAGTGATATGCATTTACTGTAAAGCTGTATTTAGTTTCCACCGGAGTACAAGCAGTCTTACATTTCACTTGTCTGCGAAGCATACAGCTGACGCGGAGAGCCCTCCGCCCCCTTCTGAGGTAAAGCAAACCACGTTGGATGGTGTGGCACGGAGACCACTGGCCGCGTCCACCACACGCCAACTTTCAACAGCGGGGGCTAAATGGGTGTGGCTACGGCTTGCAGGCCAATTAATGTGGTGGAGGACGAGGGTCTGCGCGATATCATATATATTATACTGACTATGGATGAATATGACACTGACTGGATGATTATGGCACTGACTGTGGATTACTATGGATGCTGAACAGCTGTTATAGGCTATACTGCCTAACTGCACTATATCAGTTGAGTCCTGTACTGTATTGCACTGCCCCCTGTTTAATGCACACTTTATTTATTGTTTTGATTTAATTTAATTGATTTTGTGCATCACAGTTTGATGCAATGCATAAGTGTCATCCTTTTGTCTTAATGGTTGCTGAAAAAAGGGGATGAATAGTTCAAGTTGGAGTTGAAAAGTAAAATAGAGAAATTTTGGTAGTACTAGTAATCATTACTATGTAATGTTACAGTTATGCCCATCTGTTATCTTTGTTGGGCTTGAGTTTATGATTATTTTTTTTACCCTGTGCATCTTTTGTTTTGTTAGTAGTACTTGGCATTGCTCCAACACGAATAAACATGCTGCATCCCACTAGATGGCGCATTTGCCTTATTTACAAGCACCACGGTCATCGGAGCTGATTGCTGACACTCTCAGCAGCGTGCGTCTACTAAGGTCTACTAAGATTCCACAATCTATTACACCTCGCGAGCAAAACAGGCTACAGGTAAAATTAAACATCTTCAGTTGAGCAACTCAGGCAAGTTAAACTGATTTAAAAACAAACAAACACTATAATACTAGGAAAAGAATCCTCTATATGTCAATAAATACAACAGATTGAGTATTCATAAAAAAAAATGCTTACTTTAAATAAGAAAATCCAACAAACCAACAAGTGCAACACTAAAAAGCAAACCAACAATCAAAATAATGCTTAATTGCCTCAGTTTCGTCCCACACTTATCAGCTTAGCTACTAAGAATATCACACATTATTCACCTGGACAGAAGGAGGTTCTGAGGAACGTGTTGGTCCTGGAGCTTCCTGGTCAGGATGTTCGGGAGATCCCTCTGGCTCAATGTCTGGAGTGCCAACATATTTTAGAATTGCTCCTGCTGAGACAAAGCTCATTAGATCATCAAGCAAAACAGATCAGAAGCGCATTTTCCTATTTTATTATTACAGTGATGTTGCAGTAATATAGGAAAATTAAAAATTCATTTGTTTTTAAATTAAACATTATGGTTGCAGTGTCCCTTTAAAGCTTTTACCCAATTACAAAACTGTCATTTTTAAGAGTTTTTGGCATTACTTTACACACTGTACTAGTTAAAGTAATAAAACTAAGATAAATGACCCACTGCCACAACAGTCTAAAATAGTCAACACCATGCCAAATAAAGTATTTCCATAAAATATTTCTTTGAATTCTAAAACAGTAGCACATTTCTAATGAAGGGCCTACAAAATACAAACTAAGCTTAGTAAATTCATCCTAAGTTAAGGCTAAAATAACATGAAGAGTCAAATATGTGAGAGACAACTTCCACTGAACAATAACAGGGGACTGACTACAACAACAACTACAACATGCCCTCCCTCCCGCCCTCCCTGTTAGAATGTGAATAAACGGGTGTGGAGTCAATCAGTCATTCCCATGGCAGGATAGGCCAACATGGCAGGACATGGTCAACTTTCATAAAACAAACAAAAACGCTGATTCATGACGAACAAATATTAGCCAGCCAGCGAACATTTATCCGACGCTAGCTAGCTGGCTAGCAGGACAAATAAACAAACTTTGGGGGGGACAACAGCGTTTCACCTCCACCTCTCCAGCCCACATCACAAACAAATAACTTACCTTTCCCTTTTGCAAGTTTTTCTTGATCAGTTTTCTTTTCCTTCCGTTTTTCCGCACCGCTGGGATAACTCCTTTTTGATGCCATTATGGTGTCTGTTTGTTTTTAATCCTCTCGCTAACGGGAACGAATGGTAGCTGTCAATCATTCACGTCATACCTGTGCGTCGCCGGCCCGCAACGTCACAACCTGCGTGACAGTGCGGCAAGCCCCCAGAGTCCAAGATGGCGTCCCATTGCTTTCAATGAAGTTGCTCACCCAGCGCATGGCTCCCAAAAACTTTTTGACTTCCGCATTGATGGGATAATAGAGCATGCGCAGTTGTGTCAGTGTGGAGACCGTCACTGACAGTCGTGCGCGCTCACAAACCGTACAAAATTCAACATGGAAATTAATGTATTTTTTTGACGGAACAACTGACGATTGTTGTTTGGAAATTTTATAAATAATAATGATGATGATGATGATGATGATTATTATTATTATTATTATTATTATTATTATTATTATTATTATTATTATTATTATTATTATTATTATCATATTAATAAAATAGTATTATTATAATAATATACTATTATTTGTGTATTAAACAAGTGAGCAATGTGCCACTGAATAATAAATGATAATTCTTTGAAGCAACTCTCTTTGGAAAGCAGACAAAGTAATGAAATGATTGGTCTATTTATTTCATCAGAACTAAAAAAATAAAAAACAAAAACTCAACGATCTTGAAAGTTCCTCCCTTTCTCTTGCACCTGTCGATGTGTGTAGCTAACACAAATTTGCAAATATTTTGTCGTCCTCATGGAATTAAACAGCACACCATGTTAATTTATCAGCGAGTGCTCTCTCTTTTCATGCAATTCATCACGCTTAACATGTAATGCTGAATCATGAAAGCTATGGAGCAAAAAATAATAATTACATAAACCACGAGTGAAATAAAATGTGTCATTCTTCAATAAAGATTTCATTCATTCATCTTCTATACCCGCTTATTCCTATTCAGGGTCACGGGGGTTTGGTGGAGCCTATCCCAGCTGTCTTAGGGCGAAGGCAGGGTGACACCCTGGACAAGTCGCCAGTTCATCGCAGGGCCACATAGAGACAAACAACCATTCACACTCACATGCACACCTACAGACAATTTAGAACGTTCAATTGACCTCACGTGCATGTTTTTGGAGTGTGGGAGGAAGCCGGAGAACCCGGAGAGAACCCACGCAGACACAGGGAGAACATACAAACTCCACACAGAAAGGTCCCAGGTCCAGGCCCCGGAATCAAACCCACGACTTTCTTGCTGTGAGGCGGCAGCGCTAACCACTGCACCACCGACTATTTTATTACTTAGTTGAAAATGCCATTTTATTTCATTTAACAAAGCATATCATTATTTCATCATGCATTTAATTGTTTTGTGGTCCTGTGTTTTAGTGCTTCATAATTGTATTCTGTTGTCAAATTTGCCCATCAAAGTCAGATTAGTAATCCTGTACATCAGTTTAAGGAAAACCAATTCTAGGTAATGGATTGCAGATCTTGTAGTGACCTGTTACAATGGAAAGAAATGTATACATAATAAGTACGTCTGTGTGCCCGATATTTTAGCTAACACTAAACTTTCTGCACAACTGTCTGCATTGTGCTTTTTCTTCGGCCACAGAGAACAGAAACGTCTGTAGTTCTTTGTTCACCCATGGTACAGTTTCATAAGCTTTTCAGTTTTTAATACGTGTTAATGTAAAAATCCACACGCGAGGCATTTAAAAATGGCGGTTTTGGTCTTTTGTGAAAGACTGCCTTTGGCCAATCAGTGTCCTGAACGTTGCTACGTCACCCTTATGGTCTCAGCTCTGCTCGCTTCAAAGCCCAACGAGGCAGGTACCAAAATCCTAACCCCTGGGAACGTGACAATTGTTTTTTTCAATTTAAGTTTTTGTTATTTTGTTCGTTTTCGTTAACTATTATAACCGTGGTCAGGACCTCCAGTCAGAAGATCCACTAGAGGACATTTAGAGCAAACAGTCAGACAACAGCAGCTTCACCACATCAGCTGAAAAATGGAGTTTGGATGCTTTCAGCTTCAAGTCGTGGACAGAAAATGATGCTCACACTGTCACACTGATGTTTTCTTCTCCAACCTTCTCTCAGCTCCAGAGGTTGGTGGTCTGCAGGAGCTTCTACAGCAGCAGAAGATCAGTCTGGAGAGGAGATGTGAACGTGTGACTGAAGGTGAAGAAGAGGAGGTCAACAGAGAGCATGAGGTCAAACAGCTGGAGACCAAGAAGACCAAGAAGACCAAGGAGATCCTCCACGACCGTCCAATCAGGTGCAGCCAGATCTTTGAAGCCTCACCTGAGCAGCAGGGACTCGGGGAGTCAGAGTGGTGCTGACCAGGTCTCTGGGCTGGACTGGGAAGCCTTGGGGTCCCACTGGTGGAACTGGAGGAGGTGACTGGGTCCAGGGAAGTCTGGGGGTCTCTGCTGAGGCTGCTGCCCCCGAGACCTGACTCCGGATACGGCAGTAGAAGATGGATGGATGGATGGATGGATGGATGGATGGATGAATGCCAGGTGATAGAACATTTCACAAAAACAGACTCTGCATTATAACTTCTATTACACTCTAAAAAAACTCACTCCAATATAACTGCACTCGTCCTTCTCTCACATTACATTGGATCACAATGACCAAACAACACAACAAAGACAATGATCCAACTGTACTGCCACGTCCAGACTCAGTGTAGGTCTGTAGGCCTCTTGGACCTTCATGTGAACCACTGCGTGTTGACTGGAGGTGAAACATGACTGACTGCTGTCCTCCTACCTGGACAATGCAATCTCACTTTCATTCTGCTGCAGATGGCCATTTTCATTTTACACCGTCCAAATTTACAGCTCAGGGCGCTGGGACGAATTCCAAATTGTGTGCAGATACAGGCCTAGGGCAACGACCTTGTCTCAGACCTGGAGTGACGCGCAACCAGCGTGTGACCTCTACGATGAGCTTCCACCCACGGAAGTGCCATAGGAGGACACGGATTAAATAGTATGGCTTGTCCACCAGAAGGCTGTATTATGGTGTACATAATATAAAACTTCGGCCCAGTTCTGCTTGTATTGCAATGGTTGGTGTTCCTGAAGTTTCATTTTTCCCCTTTTCCCTTTTTATTTTTTACATCCATGTTTGTGATGGAATAGTATTGTGAATCGCTAGCTCGCATTGCATGCTGGGAAACAGCGTCACTCAAGGAAGTTTTGGCTTCGCTGACACGGTCCTGAAGGGAAGTGGGTTTTAGTGCACTGGAACGGGATGAATGTGTTCAATCAAGCAGTACAAACCTGATTAATTGTCTTAATACTTGACTTGGAATGGCCATATTGTTTAGGATTAGAATTAGATGACAACTTCTTCACAATATTTGCAACTATTCAATTTGACCAGCAGGTGTCAGTAGAAGACGAAATTTCATGTTGACTATTTCCTAATGGAAGTGCTCTCTTTACGTTGGATTTTTCTCATAATTATTTGAAGTGTAGGCCTGTAGTTGATGAGGAATCACGGTGTGCTAACGCTACTCAAACAGCTTAGATGAAAAAAGGGAGTGTGATTTGGATTTGTGGTACATTATGACAATCTTGGACTTGCAAGACTGAGGCGATGGTTCAATTCCCATCAATGTGTATTATATATGTGTTATTTAGCTCATCTATTCTACATTTTAAATAGATCACATTTGACATCTGACCCACTGAACACTTACTATTGAACATATTTTTAAACTATGGGCTATTTAGTCTTGTTTTAGGATATAATATAATTCATTGCACAAACTGTCAGGCTAAGTATAAGAGCTATAGTCTACTACAATCAGTCGTGCCAAAAAAGAGACATTGTCTTTATTTTTCATTTTTATTTTATTGTGTCAGCATTGAACCATACAAGGACATACAATGAGGATACTCATTATAATATTGATGAAGTGTTGTTGTTTCATGTTTTGTTGGCTGTTTCAAGGGTTTATTTAGTTTGTTGTGACACAATCTAAGGTTCAATTTGTAAAGAAATAAAAGTTTTTGTGAAAAAAGATAGTGGTCAAAGTGATTGATATTTGTGTTTGTGTTTTTTGTAGTCTTGTCTGGATTTGTCCTGTTCGTTTCTGGTCTGTGTTTGTGTTCCCACTCTTGGCCTTCACCTTGTCGTGGTGAGTGGGCTTTTAACTAAGACAGGCCAATTATATATATATTGTGTGAAGCCAGCAAAACAGTCATTATTATGAGAATTACAACTGAAGCACACTAAATAATACACCATAAGTCACATTTTGCTTTTCTGTTATTAATCTAATGTGTGTTATGTCAAGCCTCCACAGTGGCGTGCTGCAGTCAGGATGAGACGAACAAGGTGAATGGATGGACGGATTGATGAGCCCAGCGAGCCTCCACCATCCACAGACAAGCCAGTCCCATCTTCTACCCAGAAGGATGTCTCTTCCATCTATCTTTGCCTGCCAGGGAAATGCAACCAAACATAGTAATTACAGATGGTGTTGTCTCTGTTAAAGTGACACATGGAAAAAAAAAAATATATATATATGTTTTGTGATTCATGTTCATGACAATAACAATCGAACAGATTTTCTTCATTCTTCCAATGAGTTTCGCAAACAAACATGGAATTTTCCCTGGATCATACAAATACGTTTGTAGATTATATAAAGACAATTATAAAACACATTTGTTGTGGTTTTATATTAAAGCAGATAGTCAAACGTAAATGTAGCATGGTAATGTTGCGAAGACACATTTATTTTTGTTTTTCTTTGTTTCTTTAGAAGCTTTTATTTTGGTTTTCTGTGGAAGCACAACAGACAACACACATGTTAACGTCCGCTACTACGGTTCGCTCCGCATAGGTCTCACGAGCCACTTGAGAGACTTCCTCTCGAGCGTTATCTACTACTTTTACATTTCAAAACACAGATCCATACCCGACTTCGACTTGAACTTATTAATCATGTCGTTTCCCACATTTCCCACATCACTCAGAGACGATACATTCAAAACGTAAATTTAACTCACGTACCCTCGATCTCAGACTTCAATTACGAAACAGCCACACATACATTTGCTCTTATTTTCAACCATTTCCCCTTCTCACCTGTGGAAGCACAACAGACAACACACACGTTAACGTCCGCTACGACGGTTCGCTCCACATAGGTCTCATGAGCCACTTGAGACCTCTCTAGCGTTATTCCCCGGGGCGAACACGACCTCCACTGGTAGAAGTGGGTAACTGCACCCTGCTCACTGATCACTCTCACACACGCCACAAACCACAACAAAAGCAGGAACAGTGCTTTGCCACAATTATGCTACATAAACACGTCCTGGTCCCCTCTGGATCCTCTTTTCCGGTCCTCGCGATCACTCTCTTGGCTGCGGTGGGCATGGTTCTTCCTTTGTCAGGGCATTCTCTGGCCCAGTGACCCATTCGGCCGCAGATGTGGCACGCCCCCTTTTCGCCTCTGTCTCCGCTAGTCGCCCTTCGTCGGTTGTCGTTGTTCCTGTAGGGCCGTCTCGCCGTGTCACTGAGGAGCTTCATCATGGTGAGGGAGGCACGCTTTATCTTCTTGTCCTCTGCATCGCTGGCCTCCTGCAGAAGCCTCTCAGCGTGCACTGCATGACGTCGGACCTCTGTCAGCCGGGCATCTTCAATCCCCACGCAGCAGCTTGTGTTAACTGCTTTGGCGATCTGGGGGAGCAGCCCTTGTCTGAAAGCAGTGATGAGGCTGGCCGTTTGGTTGACGGCAGTCCTGATGAACGTGGCGACGCTGCGGCGTTGGTGCTGGAGTGCGTAGGGTTGTACGGTGGTAGCGTTGGATGAGGGCAGGCGGGAGGAGGGAAGACAGGCATGTCCAGGAGAGGGTCCCTCGGGCCTGTAAGAGAAGGATACAGACGATTTGGTACATTTGAATGCTCGTGTGTGAGCGGCTCCTTTTCTCCCTCCTCTGGGGAGTGTGTATGAGTGTGTGCACCCTCTGCCGTTATCTCTGTCACCCCTGTGCTCCAGCGCCCAGCGCTGTTCACACGTTTGTTTTTGTTTTCTTTACTTGTTTCCTGTCCCTGACCTCTGCTTCAGGTTTCCAGAATGAAAAACACCTTTCATGATCTTTGATGATTTGAATCTCCCACCTGTTTGGGTTTTTCTTTTTTGTAACCTTTCCCTCTGCTATCTTCAATTTATCCTGGAGGTTTCTCAATTCCTCCAAACTCAGTGATCCCCCTGCTGGGAAATCATACTTTTCAACCCAAATTCCCAACATGTCAAGACAATCTGGACCATATTTTTTCCTCATGTCATCCACAATTGGTCCCCCCTGGGGAACAGCAGCAGCCACTTTGCTCTGGTTCTTCCCCAGCACTGTCTAGCTAGACTTATTACTCTGACTTTTCACTAAGTTTTCACAAAATTTCAGAAAATACACAGGCTTCCCCGTGCACCCCTTTTTCTTACTCTGGAGCAAAAAGGTGGAGAAAAAACTCACCCCTCTGGTAGTTTACCTACCAGAAGCTTCGGGCTCACTTGTGGAGCAGGAATTTCAGTGTTGATTCAGAATCAACACCGACCTGACAGGCACGTTAACGTATGCGCTCCGTCCTGCCCCGGGACCGTTCGTAGACGACAAGGAAAACAACCCACTGGTCACTGATATGTCTGAGACAAGAACAATTACTTCTCACCCGATCTCTGAATCAGCACTTCCCTTCCAGGTTCGCTTGGATAGACGTGAAGCCGATCAGATCCACTCTTAGACGCCGATCCTCTCATCTCTGAATGCTTGGTTCGAGGTAGAGGGGGAACGAGGAGTTTCCTCCGTTCCTGGTCCCGGGCCCTCAACGTCCCAGAGTTCCACTGACAGGTCTCCAGCAATCCTGTTCGTGACGCCAAATTGTTGTGGAAAAGAGCGAAGATGCCGATGCAGGAATACTGGGATAATAAGTAATTTAATGAACAAACAATAAAAAAAGGGATCGGAGCTCCGAGGCACAAAACACAGTAAAATGGGAGTGCGAGTGCGAGGTGGGAAGGAGGAAGAAGGTCTCTTATACACAGGACTGGGAGGGGATAAGATAAGGAAAGAACAGGGAGGAGAACAGAGAGAGACAAACCAACGACTATACGATAGTTGACCGATTTCACAGCTCATATCCTGTACAGGGAGAGGACGAGCACATCAGTGGCAGGCCATAAAACAAAGTGAAATACGATGCGTATATGTTAGCCTAGGATTCTAACAGTTTACACGTGCTACTAGTGATCATACAATATAAACCAAGATAAAGAATAACACAAGAATACTCTATCATGTTCGACCCATCTTAATAACCAAGATTTTTTTTCCAGGTGCGCTTTGCTCATCTCTTTGTACCAAATATTTAGGGGAGTTTTTATAACATCACATAGGTTATTAGAGTATATAGTCTTGAAAGCTTTGTCACCCAGCAGAGATTGAAGTGGGATATCTAGTTGGTCAAATTCTAGCTCCTTCCATTTTGCATCGTAACCCGCCCTGCACCAGTAGACTATATACTGCAGTTGTGCTGCTTTATAGTAGTCCTCCAAGCATGGGAGTGACATCCGTCCCTGTTAAGTGTAATGTTTTGTAGCATACCCTTGGTTTCTTGTTCTGCCATATGAATCTAGAAATGATCCGATTCCATTCACTGAATTTCTTATTGGGTATTTCTACAGGTAGCAATTGGAGTAGAAATAACAATTGTGGTAAAATAACCATTTTTTAAGTATCTATTCGGTTGTAAAAATCAAGTACTAGGGGGGTCCAACTGTCCAGATCATTTTTAATTTTGGTTGTGATGCTACCGTAGTTTACACTATATAAATCTTTGGGGGTCTTGGGAATATGAAGACCTAGGTATTTGAAAATTCTGGTTTTCCATTTAAATTTAAAGGACTTACGTATGTTTTCTTGAGGTATGTAATTCAAAGTAAAAGTTTGAGTTTTCTCTATGTTCAATTTGTATCCCGAATATGAACCACATTGGTCGAAGGAGGGCATTCATTTAGGGAGACTGGTATCCGGGTCGGATAAAGTCACCAGGATGTCATCTGCATATAAACATGTCTTATATTCTTTCCCCTTGAATAGTATTCCCGTGATTTCTGGGTCTTCCCTAATCTTTTGAACAAGTAGCTCTATAAATAGAGCAAACAAGATGGGGCTCAGTGGACAGCCCTGTCAGCAACCCCTCTCCAAACGGATTGTACCTGAAAGACTGCCATTTATTCTGATCCGGGCCACAGGTGAATTTTAAACATTTTATAACTGTATTGTTAAAGCCAAAACGTTGCAGGACCAGGTATAAAAATTCCCATAGAACAGAGTCAAAAGCTTTTTCTGTGTCAAAGCTAATTGCTAAGGACATTGTGTTTCCTTTGCTCATTATATGTAACAGATGTATAGCTCGCCTAACATTGTCTTGTGTTTGTCTATTTTTAACAAAACCTGTCTGGTCCGTGTCAATTAGGTTAGGGATAATATTTTCTAGTGTGTTGACAATAATTGAAGTGAAAATTTTATAATCAGTGTTTAAAACTGAGATAGGTCTGTATGAGCTGCAATCTGTCCTATCTTTCCCTGGTTTCAGTATTACAGATAATATGGCCTGTTTCCAAGATGGTGGGGTCTCGCCAACTTTTAAGACATAGTTAAAACAATTTAATAAATAGCAGTGGGGTCACAGAGTCCCTAAAAGTCTTATACCATTCTGCTGGTAGTCCATCTCCCCCGGCTGCTTTGCTTGTTTTCAGTTTAGAAATTGCCTTGTCGACCTCTGCATTTGTAATCTCTGTAGTTAAGCACTTATTTTGTTCTGTGACAACAGATGGCAGGTCTAGGGATTTCAAAAAATTGATTGACTGTTACTGCTTCTGCTAATTCGGGTTGAGTGTATAAATTCCTGTAGTATGATTCAAAAGACTTATGTATTGCTTCTGGCTTATAACACATCTGGTTGGTGACCGGGTCCTTTACTTTATATATGGATCTTCCAGACTGTTGTTTTTTAAGTCTCCAGGCTAAGAGTTTTTTAGCACGGGGTCCATTTTCATAGTGGGTTTGTTTGATATACTTAAGTGTAAGTTCCTCCTGGTCGTTCAGTTTCTTATTTAGTTCTGATTTTACTACGGTTATTTGTTCCAATAAGGTGGGGTCGTTAGTCTCTACATGCTTCCGTTCCAGTGAGTCTAATTTACTTGTCAAGTCGTTAAGGTGTTTAAGTTTTTCTTTTTTCCTTTGTGATGCCCAACTTATAATCTTCCCACGCAATACTGCTTTTCCAGCATCCCATAAAATACTCTGTGACGTCACTGTGCTACCGTTAAGGTCTGTATATTCCTTCATTTCTTTCCTAATGTAATCTTCAAATCGGGTGTAATTTAATAGGGAGGTGTTGAGTCTCCAAATAGTGTTTTTGTGTGGGACACCTACATTTATTTTCACATATACACCTGAGTGATCTGATATGTCGCTAACACCAATTCTACAATCTAAAACCCTGTGTCTGTCTGTTCAGAACATAAAGAAATAATCGATCCTCGAGTAAACTGAATGAGGGTGAGAGTAAAAAGTCAATTGTTTAGTGGATGGATGAAAATCCCTCCATACATCAAACATACCAATCCTTTTAATCATCTTCTTAATATTTAGTGACTCAGGATTTGTTTTCTTTGTCGGGTTTGATGAGTCTAGAGTGGGATGCAGCTGTACATTCCAAGGGGACTCGTGCCACGCAAAGCCTATTCCGACCTGGCGATCCTGTTTGAATCCATTAGCAACCAGCTACATTACCCCGGGCAGCTTCACGGGTACAGGTGGATGTATGCTAAATGCAGAGAAAATGGACTGCGTGTGAGAAAAGAGTCGTTTGGTTTTGAAGGAGCTGCATCCAAGAGGAGTGTCATTAAGGCAAGCGGGGCGTCTCAGACGGAGGAATTACTTCTCAAACTTCTCAACTTCATCTGGCACCTGGACTCATATGATGAACTGAAGCCATATGGTATTTGTGTGAATGGATGTATCGATGGCTTTTCAAGAAAAATAATCTGGCTCAATGCTTACACAACAAGTAGTGACCCAAAAGTAATTGGAGGGTGCTACATAGAAGCGGTACAGCGTTTTGGGGGGTGCCCTAGAGTTGTTCGAGGCGACCTTGGAACCGAAAATGGCTATATTAGAGGCTTCCAGCGTTTCCTCGTCCCTGTTCAACCAGACGACACCCTCGATAGTTACTTGGAGGGGGCCAGCACCGCCAATCAAAGAACTGAATATTGGTGGGGTTTCCTGCGTGGCCAGCGCATGGAGTTCTGGTTAGCCTTGTGATCAGACCTCAGAGACAACAGGCATTTTGATGGCGAGTTTCTGGACAAAAGTCTCCTGCAGTTTTGTTGTATGGGCCTCCATACAGGTGAGTTCATGAATAATGTTTTATTTTCATTTTGTGCACATGTGTATGTGAGTGAGAGAGAGGGGAGGGAGGACAGAAACGGGTAAGGGGGTGTTGGGAAGACAGACAGACAGAGACGGGAGGAAAGGAAAAAGAATGCTAAAGAGAAGAGGTAGCAAAGGGAAAGGAACAGAGATGGGAGGGGAGAGAGATGGAACAGAAGGGTAGAAACAGAGAGGATAAGAGATGGGGAGAAAGAGGGGGGGGGTGAACAGAGACAGGGAGGGAGGGAGAGGGTGGGGTTGCTCATGTGTGAATGCTGTAATTTAGTGTTTTATTTATGTTCTGCTGGCACAGCTCTTCCTAAATGTATACATTTTCAACAGGATGAGTTGGATGACACTGCACAGGTGTGGATTGCACACAACATCAGGCCAACAAGAAACCTGAACGTCCCCAGCGGTCGGCCTAATGTGATGCATGCTGTTCCTGAACTTTACCGAACAACAGATTTTCTCTCCCCTGTTGAAGATGAACACATTCAACTGTGCAAAAATGAATGTGTCTTTCGGCTGGCTGTACCATGTAATCCAGAGATTTATGAACTCTGTATCATCTTTATGGCTGAGTCCCATCTTGCTCCACCAACAGATCCGTATCAGGCTGTGAACTTGTATTTGCACCTAAGAGAGGCCATCACTGCATCTCTCTAAACCACCCGACCCTCTCCACAGGATGGACACTTATTCCACTGCAGTGCGCCTCCCCCTGACCCTATCCAGAGAATGGACACTAAATTGTTGTGAACCTCCTGTTATTTTGTGTATTGTTAAATCTCTAGTGTTCCTTTTAAAAATACACAGGGATATTGGTTATTTACTGCACTCCTTTGTTTCTGTTATTACGCAATCCTTATGGTGATGCTATTTACTGAATTTACTTTTTGACCTGAAGGTCGTGTGTGCAAAGAGCTGTTAAATAAAAGTAGCCATGTGAAAGAACTTAACTATGTTGTTGAAACATTGAGAAACACAGAAGCACAAGGTTACTTGAAGATTTACTTTAATTATTCTTCACTTCCATGAATTAATGAACATTAACGTGATTCTTTAAAGTCAACAATTCCTGAAAAATTAAACCGGTGTTGGACACCTTGTTCTGAATGCTTGGTTAGAGTAAACAGATGGACCTGTAAGCAGTCATTTTCAAAACAACATTTTCACTTTCAACAAAAAAAAAAAACACCCTCATAAAACTCTGCTGAAGCATTTACTATTCTGTAACACAAGTGTAACTATGGAAGCAGATAGTTACCATAATCCAAATAAAAATGCAATAGCAGAAATGCTTTTAAATTTTAAGAACGAAGCTGCATTATTTGACTCATAATTAAAATGGTTAATAAGTCATTCAATCTGCATTTTCATTTTCTTCTGCAAGACTGCTCATTCTTGTACTTAATTCAAATGAAAAAGGAAAACACATTTGAGATTTAATTTTCAAAACATGCACCAGCAAAGAGTTACCAAAATTCAATATAAAATGTAAAATTCAAAAATGAAAAAGCAATAGCAGAATGCTTTTTCATTTTAAGAATGAAACTGCATTATTTGACTCATAATTAAAATCATTAATAAATATTGCTATATGCATTTTCATTTTCTTATTCGTGTCGCACCTTTTATGACACAATCAAAAAGAAAACTGAGGGCATTGCTTTTTAATTTTCGTGGTCCTGCCCTGCACAAGAGTTACCACAACTCGAAAATGAAATCGCAATCTCAAAGTAAACGCGCGGCGCAGGAAAGTGACATCAGCAGCTCTCCACCTGTGGGTATGGCGGTATGACGCCAAGTGTCATTTGCCTCCTGTTATGTGTAAATTCTAATGTTTGTGAAAAAGAGAAAGATATATATATATATATATATATATATTTTTTTATTTATCTAAAAAGAAAAGAAAAGAAAAAAAAGGTATGGCGGTACCATACCTTTTTTGGGAATATGAAGACCTAGGTATTTGAAAATTCTGGTTTTCCATTTAAATTTAAAGGACTTACGTATGTTTTCTTGAGGTATGTAATTCAAAGTAAAAGTTTGAGTTTTCTCTATGTTCAATTTGTATCCCGAATATGAACCACATTGGTCGAAGGAGGGCATTCATTTAGGGAGACTGGTATCCGGGTCGGATAAAGTCACCAGGATGTCATCTGCATATAAACATGTCTTATATTCTTTCCCCTTGAATAGTATTCCCGTGATTTCTGGGTCTTCCCTAATCTTTTGAACAAGTAGCTCTATAAATAGAGCAAACAAGATGGGGCTCAGTGGACAGCCCTGTCAGCAACCCCTCTCCAAACGGATTGTACCTGAAAGACTGCCATTTATTCTGATCCGGGCCACAGGTGAATTTTAAACATTTTATAACTGTATTGTTAAAGCCAAAACGTTGCAGGACCAGGTATAAAAATTCCCATAGAACAGAGTCAAAAGCTTTTTCTGTGTCAAAGCTAATTGCTAAGGACATTGTGTTTCCTTTGCTCATTATATGGAACAGATGTATAGCTCGCCTAACATTGTCTTGTGTTTGTCTATTTTTAACAAAACCTGTCTGGTCCGTGTCAATTAGGTTAGGGATAATATTTTCTAGTGTGTTGACAATAATTGAAGTGAAAATTTTATAATCAGTGTTTAAAACTGAGATAGGTCTGTATGAGCTGCAATCTGTCCTATCTTTCCCTGGTTTCAGTATTACAGATAATATGGCCTGTTTCCAAGATGGTGGGGTCTCGCCACCTTTTAAGACATAGTTAAAACAATTTAATAAATAGCAGTGGGGTCACAGAGTCCCTAAAAGTCTTATACCATTCTGCTGGTAGTCCATCTCCCCCGGCTGCTTTGCTTGTTTTCAGTTTAGAAATTGCCTTGTCGACCTCTGCATTTGTAATCTCTGTAGTTAAGCACTTATTTTGTTCTGTGACAACAGATGGCAGGTCTAGGGATTTCAAAAAAATTGATTGACTGTTACTGCTTCTGCTAATTCGGGTTGAGTGTATAAATTCCTGTAGTATGATTCAAAAGACTTATGTATTGCTTCTGGCTTATAACACATCTGGTTGGTGACCGGGTCCTTTACTTTATATATGGATCTTCCAGACTGTTGTTTTTTAAGTCTCCAGGCTAAGAGTTTTTTAGCACGGGGTCCATTTTCATAGTGGGTTTGTTTGATATACTTAAGTGTAAGTTCCTCCTGGTCGTTCAGTTTCTTATTTAGTTCTGATTTTACTACGGTTATTTGTTCCAATAAGGTGGGGTTGTTAGTCTCTACATGCTTCCGTTCCAGTGAGTCTAATTTACTTGTCAAGTCGTTAAGGTGTTTAAGTTTTTCTTTTTTCCTTTGTGATGCCCAACTTATAATCTTCCCACGCAATACTGCTTTTCCAGCATCCCATAAAATACTCTGTGACGTCACTGTGCTACCGTTAAGGTCTGTATATTCCTTCATTTCTTTCCTAATGTAATCTTCAAATCGGGTGTAATTTAATAGGGAGGTGTTGAGTCTCCAAATAGTGTTTTTGTGTGGGACACCTACATTTATTTTCACATATACACCTGAGTGATCTGATATGTCGCTAACACCAATTCTACAATCTAAAACCCTGTGTCTGTCTGTTCAGAACATAAAGAAATAATCGATCCTCGAGTAAACTGAATGAGGGTGAGAGTAAAAAGTCAATTGTTTAGTGGATGGATGAAAATCCCTCCATACATCAAACATACCAATCCTTTTAATCATCTTCTTAATATTTAGTGACTCAGGATTTGTTTTCTTTGTCGGGTTTGATGAGTCTAGAGTGGGATGCAGCTGTACATTCCAAGGGGACTCGTGCCACGCAAAGCCTATTCCGACCTGGCGATCCTGTTTGAATCCATTAGCAACCAGCTACATTACCCCGGGCAGCTTCACGGGTACAGGTGGATGTATGCTAAATGCAGAGAAAATGGACTGCGTGTGAGAAAAGAGTCGTTTGGTTTTGAAGGAGCTGCATCCAAGAGGAGTGTCATTAAGGCAAGCGGGGCGTCTCAGACGGAGGAATTACTTCTCAAACTTCTCAACTTCATCTGGCACCTGGACTCATATGATGAACTGAAGCCATATGGTATTTGTGTGAATGGATGTATCGATGGCTTTTCAAGAAAAATAATCTGGCTCAATGCTTACACAACAAGTAGTGACCCAAAAGTAATTGGAGGGTGCTACATAGAAGCGGTACAGCGTTTTGGGGGGTGCCCTAGAGTTGTTCGAGGCGACCTTGGAACCGAAAATGGCCATGTTAGAGGCTTCCAGCGTTTCCTCGTCCCTGTTCAACCAGACGACACCCTCGATAGTTACTTGGAGGGGGCCAGCACCGCCAATCAAAGAACTGAATATTGGTGGGGTTTCCTGCGTGGCCAGCGCATGGAGTTCTGGTTAGCCTTGTTATCAGACCTCAGAGACAACAGGCATTTTGATGGCGAGTTTCTGGACAAAAGTCTCCTGCAGTTTTGTTGTATGGGCCTCCATACAGGTGAGTTCATGAATAATGTTTTATTTTCATTTTGTGCACATGTGTATGTGAGTGAGAGAGAGGGGAGGGAGGACAGAAACGGGTAAGGGGGTGTTGGGAAGACAGACAGACAGAGACGGGAGGAAAGGAAAAAGAATGCTAAAGAGAAGGGGTAGAAAAGGGAAAGGAACAGAGATGGAAGGGGAGAGAGATGGAACAGAAGGGTAGAAACAGAGAGGATAAGAGATGGGGAGAAAGGGGGGGGGAGGGATGAACAGAGACAGGGAGGGAGGGAGAGGGTGGGGTTGCTCATGTGTGAATGCTGTAATTTAGTGTTTTATTTATGTTCTGCTGGCACAGCTCTTCCTAAATGTATACATTTTCTACAGGATGAGTTGGATGACACTGCACAGGTGTGGAATGCACACAACATCAGGCCATCAAGAAACCTGAACGTCCCCAGCGGTCGGCCTAATGTGACGCATGCTGTTCCTGAACTTGACCGAACAACAGCTTTTCTCTCCCCTGTTGAAGATGAACACATTCAACTGTGCAAAAATGAATGTGTCTTTCGGCTGGCTGTACCATGTAATCCAGAGATTTATGAACTCTGTATCATCTTTATGGCTGAGTCCCATCTTGCTCCACCAACAGATCCGTATCAGGCTGTGAACTTGTATTTGCACCTAAGAGAGGCCATCACTGCATCTCTCTAAACCACCCGACCCTCTCCACACGATGGACACTTATTCCACTAAAGTGCGCCTCCCCCTGACCCTATCCAGAGAATGAACACTAAATTGTTGTGAACCTCCTGTTATTTTGTGTATTGTTAAATCTCTAGTGTTCCTTTTAAAAATACACAGGGATATTGGTTATTTACTGCACTCCTTTGTTTCTGTTATTACGCAATCCTTACGGTGATGCTATTTACTGAATTTACTTTTTGACCTGAAGGTCGTGTGTGCAAAGAGCTGTTAAATAAAAGTAGCCATGTGAAAGAACTTAACTATGTTCAGAACATTGAGAAACACAGAAGCACAAGGTTACTTTAAGATTTACTTTAATTATTCTTCACTTCCATGAATTAATGAACATTAACGTGATTCTTTAAAGTCAACAATTCCTGAAAAATTAAACCGGAGTTGGACAACTCGTTCTGAATGCTTGGTTAGAGTAAACAGATGGACCTGTAAGCAGTCATTTTCAAAACAACATTTTCACTTTCAACAACAACAAAAAAAAAAAACTCATAAAACTCTGCTGAAGCATTTACTAGTCTGTAACACAGGTGTAACTATGGAAGCAGATAGTTACCATAATCCAAATAAAAATGCAATAGCAGAAATGCTTTTAAATTTTAAGAACGAAGCTGCATTATTTGACTCATAATTAAAATGGTTAATAAGTCATTCAATCTGCATTTTCATTTTCTTCTTCAAGACTGCTCATTCTTGTACTTAATTCAAATGAAGGAAAACACATTTGAGATTTAATTTTCAAAACATGCACCAGCAAAGAGTTACCAAAATTCAATATGAAATGTAAAATTCAAAAATGAAAAAGCAATAGCAGAATGCTTTTTCATTTTAAGAACGAAACTGCATTATTTGACTCATAATTAAAATCATTAATAAATATTGCTATATGCATTTTCATTTTCTTATTCGTGTCGCACCTTTTATGACACAATCAAACAGAAAACTGAGGGCATTGCTTTTTAATTTTCGTGGTCCTGCCCTGCACAAGAGTTACCACAACTCGAAAACGAAATCGCAATCTCAAAGTAAGCGCGCGGCGCAGGAAAGTGACGTCAGCACCTCTGCTGTGGGTATGGCGGTATGACACCAAGTGTCATTTGCCTCCTGTTATGTGTTAATTCTAATGTTTGTGAATTTAAGAAAGATATATAGAAATATATATATATATATATATATATTTTTTTTTTTATTTAAAAAGAAAAGAAAAGAAAAAAAAGGTATGGCGGTCTGACACCACTTTGCCATCGTTACTTCTTTCACGTCATTGAAGTTGCCGGTAATCGAGATTTAAATCGCCGAAAAATGTGGACCACTGACAGATCTCGCACCAGCATCTGCCACCAGTCGACGGATTGATCTGTTGCTTCGCATCCTTCGTCGGATGGACTGGTGGCCGACGCCGAATGGAAGCAATGATCCGTTGCATCGCATCCTGCGACGGATGGACTGGTGGCCGACGCCGAACAGCTGTTACTCCACCCATGTAACAAATAGCTTTAGCTTTGATGTTGTGCTGGTGCATCAAGGTGTTCCATAACTGACAACAGGTTGGCTAGGGCAACCTTGTTTGCGTCCGTATCTGGGACGGCAGAATACCTGCTCAACTCGGTCCCGAGCATCAGATTCAGATACACGATGCAACTCCACCTGGGAAGCTAAATCCAGCAGGGTTTGAACAATTGTGTCAATGTGCGCCATGCTCAAATCTGTCCGACCAACGAGATCCGTCAGTGGTCCACGTTTTTCGGCGATTTAAATCTCGTTTACCGGCAACTTCAATGACGTGAAAAGTAACGATGGCAAAGTGGTGTCATACCGCTATACCTTTTTTTGTTTTTTTAAATATACAGTATATATATACATTTATTAAATTCACAAACATTAGAATTTACACATAACAGGAGGCAAATGACACTTGGCGTCATACCGCCATACCCACAGCGGAGGTGGAGAGCTGCTGACGTCACTTTCCTGCGCCGCGCGCTTACTTTGAGATTGCGATTGCGATTTCGTTTTCGAGTTGTGGTAACTCTTGTGCAGGGCAGGACCACGAAAATTAAAAAGCAATGCCCTCAGTTTTCTTTTTGATTGTGTCATAAAAGGTGCGACACGAATAAGAAAATGAAAATGCATATAGGAATATTTATTAATGATTTTAATTATGAGGCAAATAATGCAGCTTTGTTCTTAAAATGAAAAAGCATTCTGCTATTGCTTTTTCATTTTTGAAATTTACATTTCATATTGAATTTTGGTAACTCTTTGCTGGTGCATGTTTTGAAAATTAAATCTCAAATGTGTTTTCCTTCATTTGAATTAAGTACAAGAATGAGCAGTCATGAATAAGAAAATGAAAATGCAGATTGAATGACTTATTAACCATTTTAATTATGAGTCAAATAATGCAGCTTCGTTCTTAAAATGAAAAAGCATTTCTGTTATTATATTCTTATTTTAATTTGGATTATGGTAACTGCTTCCATATAAAACAAATACATCCATAAATATATACAATGTGAGAATTGTTTCTTGCAAGAGCTGTACTTCAACCCATGACCATCGATAAAAGTGTACACATCTAATCGTAAACAATCTGCTGCAACCTGAATTTCCACTTCTGTGTCTATAAACCAGTCACAGCTTGACTGATGGCTCTGAAGAAGCAGTTTCCATCAGCCTCTACATTCTCATTTGTACACGGCGAACCTAATGGGCCTTTGCAATCAGAAATTGGAAAACTTGCACGGTCCAAATCAATCTTCAAGTTTTTGCAAAGGTCTAAACAAACATCAACATCAAGGGGAGAGAAGTTACACTCTTCATTGGTCACAGCACTGACAAACTCTACGTCAGAATTATCCATGTCAAAGTGAGGAGTTTTGCTCTTCTGAAGTGACTCACTGTTGCCAGCTGGTGCTGGAATTTTAAACCGTGACCGGTTTCGCCTTGATGAAAAGAACCATACAGAACCTTGGCTAACCTAATACCAGTGCCATGATCTGCCACTGCATCTTCACTAGTACTAACTGATGATGGATCACAAATCCCATGTGCGAGGCGTAGAACGAGCGGAGCAGTCAGAGGCAACAGAAGAAGAAAGAAAAGCCTCCTTAGCTTAGTTGATCTTCTGTGTTGCCTCCTGGACGGTGCTGGCCTCCTCTGGCTTGGTGCTGGCAACCACGGGAGCCACAGGAACCACGGGCACAGCTCTGGTCATCTGTGGCGTCGCCTCCACCTGATTAAAATAAGAAAGATGTGATTTTATGCCAATAAACATAGAAAGGAAAACACTAGGCTTTACACGATCACGATTTTTGTGCCGATCACCGATCAGTGAGTTTAAATAAACCGATCACCGATCCGATCACGTTAGGGGCAATAAATACTTGTTTCTGTACACCCCTTGCCTTCTCACGAGCACCGTCTAAAGTTGTTTGCTTTAGCATCCGTTTCAGAGTTTGCTTTTCTTTTTCTTTCTCCGCGCTGCATTTCTTAAACTCGACATGCTCCTCCGTGTGTATTTTTTCCAAGTGCCTGATTAAATTTGTGGTGTTGAAATTTTTTGCCAAAGTTCCCCCACGAGGTACTGTAGCGTTGCATATATTGCAGATAGCTTGTGCTATGTCTGTTTCTCTCACTTTGAAAAACTTCCACACCTCCGACACGTTTGTTTGTGTCGCCCATGGATGTTGCTGTCGTGAAGATTCAAAGAAACTTTATTGTCCGTCACATAGCGAAAGTACTCAAAACAAGAAGAGGCACAAAGACGAAAATGAAGGTTTTTGAATCATGAGTCATTAGCTCTCGGATACAAACAAATAAACATGTCGATGCTGTGAAACTACTTTGGAGGAAATGAGACAGATTAAAAAAGTTTCAACACGACCATCACGTCATTGATCGGTGATTCATGACATGACGCCCGATCATGAACGTTTCTAAAAATGCCAAATATTGGCCGATCCGATACAGCCGATAAGATCGGTGTAAAGCCTAGAAAACACACACAGGTGATGAAGTGGAAATGAATAAGTACAAACCTGCTGCACTGCTGTGACATTGCTGGAGGCAGACTCAGTCATGTGGACAGTTGAACGTGTTGCCCACACCTGCAAATACAAGGACACAAAGTAACGTTTAAAGAACTGCATTTATTGTCCTATCACAAAGATGCACACAATGAAATACACATATCCCAAATACCAACATGTCACTTGTTTGTTTTGGTTTTTGAGGCAACGCGTGCTGATCGACGTCTCAGGCTGGACATCTGGAAGAACATAAAGAAATGAATTCATAAACAAAGTAACACACTAATTAAACTGTACATGTACTGTACATATGTGATCTTGTGTTGATAATAGGGGTGGGGCGATACGGCTAACCCACGATTCGATACTGTGACGATATTTGGCCCACGATAATGACAACATCGCGACACACGATATCTTCGATATCTTCGAAATTTTGCAGACGATATGTGACTGAAAAAGAAAAAAATACCCATAAAAAGGAAAATGCCTGTGATCTTGCATTTATTCCAAAACTTTGTATAATGTACAAACAAACGTGCACTGCACAATTAAACATATTAAATTGCATGAACATTAATAACTTTCATGTAAACAAGGACAGTGCTTTCTGGTAATGTAAAGTTGTCTTATCTCAACTTGGGGATTTCGGATATACAAACCGACGGGAAGATGAAAGAGGGAAAAAAATCCTTTCACTGCCCCGATTCTGAAAATCAATAAAAAATGATGCAGACAAAATAAATAAATAAATAACCGCGTCCCCGAAATATACGGGACAAAGTGAAGTGCGTCCCCCATCAGTTCATTACGGGACAGGCTTTTTAATTTGCAAATATGGGACAATCGCGTATTTTACGGGAGGGTTGGCAACCCTATCTAGACCACAGACGGAAATTAAATGAGGTTTTGTCATTTTCCATAAAAAAACGGGACAAATTGTGTCCCGGGAGAGATTTTATCTTTCCCGGGAGAGGTGGACAGGTGGTGTTTGGAAAAAAATATTGATATTTGCCGTCAGTGTATCGATTATTTATTGCGACAGAAAGCACAACAATATATTTCAATATTGATTTTTTTTTTCACCCACCCCTAGTTGATAAGTGTATGAATAATTGTGTGAATGTTACCGTGGAAGCTGGGGAAACCCTGCCAGATGACTCCACGACGGTCTCCATGTGGTCCAGCAGCACAGCCTCACTGAACCACACGGGATTGGACGGGATGTCTGTGTGAAATGCAGTCTCAACAGCTGTTGGTACTGTCTATAAAAAAAAGAGGAGAGGAAATCAGAGTCAACTTAGGATAAGTGTTCATTTTTAAAATAAAAAGTTGCACTGTTTGACAAATACAAAATTGGGGGGAAAAAAAAAAAAAAGAGGGATGAACAGGTTACCTCAACCTCCTGTCCAACAAGAGTCCATTCAGGAGCAGGTCCATACACTGGCATGTGGACAGGACCTGTCACAACCACTCTGGGAGACACCCTGGGCGATGATTGGTTGTGGCACAACACCCCTGGCCTAGGTGAAGGGGGTGCGAGCTGATGGAGCATGCAGCATGCAGACGCTCCACCAAAATCAGTCCTGAGGTGCACCTAAACAGAAAACAACATGTTAACACATATTTGTCATATCAAATGAAGAGCAAGTAAGGCTGAAGAAGGCAAAACTTACACCATCATAACACCACCATGTACAGCTGACGAAGGGGGAGGTGATCGGCCATATACACAAATGTTAAACCTGGAAGAAGTGTCACATAATCAATTATGTAATCACACAATTCTAAGAAATATCTGTTAGCACAGTGTCACTGAAGAGAAAAAAATACAACAATATGTATTTTACACACCCATGCGTGCAGCAACACGATGATATACTTGACGTAGCGCTGTTTGTAGTTCTGGCTTGACAGTCAGGTGAGGTGGAAAGTCAAGCACAAACACCTACAAAATAGTTGTATATAAAAAAAAAAACCCAAACAAACATAAAAATGCAAAATAAATTCATGAATATTCTTGTTATTGAACTGTGGATCATGGAATTACTTGATATTGATAAAACAAAGTGGCGATGACATTCATGTGTTCAAATTTGTTTGTCACAGCAGATAAACAAACCTTGGGCCAGCGGTCCAACACAGTTGCCAGTAGCGCAGCAAAATCCTGGGCGGAGTCTGTTACAAGCCCGTATTCAAGGTTGTTGCCCGGGCCGAGAACACAAAACCATCCACAAGTGGACAGAGATGTGAGTCACCCACCACCAGAACAAAAACATAAAGAAACTCGTGGCTTGACAAAATCACAACCCATACCATCTTGTCTGGTTGCTGGGCCTTAAGAACGAACTTGCACTGTTTTGTCAGTCAGGAGCAAAACGGGCCATCTTCGCACCCAGGTCGATGACCAGTACCGCGCCCTGTGTAAATTGACAAAAAAGAAAAATCTAAATATGTTTTTGTAAGATTTATTTGGAATACAACATAACAACACAGGCAGAACATGAAATCATGAACGTGGAAGTACTCACGACGTTCAAAGTCCTTCCGAGGTGGAAAAGGTGTCCAATCCCGTTTTTGCTCCAGGCGTCGTTTCATGGCCAGAGAGCGACGGAATGCCTTGGTGTTCGGCATCTGAACAATGAGATGAAAGATTGTGTCATTTTCAATGAAGGACAATGATAACACAAGTTTACAGAAAAAAGTGATGTTTTCTCACACACGACATCAAAACACAGAAAGGTTTCTGTACCTTTGCAGCTGGAGACGATGAGCTTAAATCAATAAAGCAAAAGAAAATGTGTATGTGTACTCTTGGACCCTAATGCCATACAAGTCTATGGGGTGAAATTTCAACTTTGTCCTACAGATATGGGGACACTTGCTTTTTCATCAGGAGCCCCCAAGAAGCACCCACACCAAATTTGGGGTTTCTAGTACTTGAGGAACCCCGAAACCCTAACCCTAATTTCAGCTAACCCTAACCCTAACCCTAGTTTCAGCCTTATTGTTAACCCTAATTCAATGCAAGTCTATAGGGTGAATTTTCAACTTTGTCCTAGAGACATGGGGCCACTTGCTTTTTCATCAGGAGCCCCCAAGAAGCGCCCACGCTAGATTTGGGGCTTCTAGCCAATGAGGAAAAATTTGGAGCAGACACGACAGGGTTACAGCTGAGAAGGCACTTAAGATCCTCAAAGGACTGTTGCCACTCACTAGACCAAACAAATGGTTTCAATGGACTGGTTAATTCTTCTCTCGTGGCCGGCAGCTCCACTGCCTTGGTGCTGGAGATGCCCGCTCAGGGGCGCCGCCAGGAATTTTAGGCCCCCTGAAAAAAAACAAAAACAAATGGGCCTCCTTTGCGCAGCGCTTGTCAAAAGCTTCACATCACTCTAAAAATACAGTATAGTTCAATAATAGTGCTTGAGTCCATCTTTGACAGTGTCAATGTATTTTTATTGTGAATTCTCCACAAAGCAAACTCTTAACATTTATGAATGATTCATGAAAAAAACACTTGATGTCTCTCAGACAAAGTTGAGCTTTGACCTTCATAGACTTGCACTGCATTAGGGTTTAGCGAAAAGGCTGGAATTAGAGTGAGGGTTTCGGGGTTCCTCATGGGCTAGAAGCCCCAAATTTGGCATGGGTGTGTCCTGGAGGATCCTGAAGAACCTGAAAGTGGCCCCATGGCTCTAGGACAAATTTGACCTTTGACCTCCATAGACTTGCATTGAATTAGGGTTAACAATAAGGCTGAAACTAGGGTTAGCTGAAATTAGGGTTAGGGTTTCGGGGTTCCTCAAGAACTAGAAGCCCCAAATTTGGCGTGTGCGCTTCTTGGGGGCTCCTGATGAAAAAGGAAGTGGCCCCATGTCTCTAGGACAAAGTTGACCTTTGACCCTCATAGACTTGTATGGTATTAGGGTTAGCGATAAGGCTGGAATTAGAGTGAGGGTTTCGGTGTTCCTCATGGGCTAGAAGCCCCAAATTTGGTGTGGGTGTGTCCAGGAGGATCCTGATGAACCTGAAAGTGGCCCCATGTCCCTAGGACAAAGTTGACCTTTGACCCTCATAGACTTGTATGGCATTAGGGTTATCGATAAGCGATACAAACCTGGTGAGTTTAAGACTTAGTGACTCTACGTACATGAATGTATGGGGTACCCCGTCCTTACCTTGTTCCAACCTTCCCTCCACAAACCTGGCTGTCCAGTGCCGAAGTCAAAGTGAGAGAGAGAACAAAGAAGGAGGAGGGCCTGTGACGCCGCTGCTGATTGGCTCGTTGGTCGGTTGAATGAGCCAATTCTAGAGCTCCCCTCGGAGTCCACACACTGCAAAATATATCTAAGAAATAAACACTTAAATTGAGAAAGAACAGGCTAGAAACAAGTCAAATTATCTGCCAATGCAGTAAGATATTTACACTTGGTAAGATTTCTTAAAATAAGACGATATATCTAGGCATTTGAAGAATGGAAAAACTCTTGAAATAAACAGTAAAGCACTCATTCCAAGGACTGTACTAAGTCAAATAAACTTGATACTAGCTTCTCAATTCTTTTTTCACGTTTGCTTCTTTCTTAATTTGAATGAAAAGATCTTAAAACCAGACCTACTAACAGTGCAATTCTTCTTAATTTAAGTGTTCACAATATTAGCTTTTTTTTCTCAAAATGAGACAAAGCATCCACCCCCCCTACGCCCACCCCCCCCCCAAAAAAAATAATTCAGCAAACAGAATTAATATTGTCAACAACTATTTATTCACTTAAATTGCTGACAGTGCCTTCACTGCCTTGTAATAAAAATGTCACTAAGGCATTGCATCTTAAAACAACCTCAAGCAATTATTTCTAGAACGCAAGTAACAATTGTTACAATATTCACCGTCATCATTATTGAATACTGATTCAGATTCCCTGACACTCAGTTACACACAAAAAAAAAAAAACAGTATGGGGACAGCATATAGTGTTGTGTTCCTATCACCACTGATAACATGTTTGTTCCAACAGCCTCCCACCCACCCTCAAGTTACAACTACCAGGGGAGTGTATCACTACCTATGCCTAGTACACAGCTCTACTCCCCAATAAAATCTTTCCATTCTGCCATGGTCTTTTTTGGATGAGGCTGTGGTGTCTCACTCATGGATAGTGTCCTGTAGTACTTCTGTCTGAATGACAGAGAGAAGGGTTGCCACACACTTTTGGATATGTGAGGTGCAGGGCATAGTAGTAACCCATCAGATGAAGCAGACCGTCACTCAAGTCTTCCTTGGCAAGCGTGGTGGCGGGAGTGGCTCCAAGACAGATGAGACAGCGGGTCCCATCAAACAGCAACACAGAGGTGCAGAAAGACCTCTTCTGCGAGTACATTGTGGGATCTTCTGTTGGCTAAAGAAAAAGAAGAAGGAAACGCCACATCCATGCATGGAACTATGAAGTGTTGAATGTGAGAAAATGCGAACAAACTTTCACCTGAATGACATGTCCCAGCTTCTTCGGTGGTGGACTTGGTGAAGGAAAGAGTGTGGGGAGTGGCCTGAGCAGCGCGATGGAATATTCCACTGGAATAGAACAAATCAACTTTGAGTTCAAAGTTAGTCTTCCTAAAAATGAGTCTTATTAGGTTTGTGTTGATCACAAAAAAATCTTATTTTTTCAGCATCTATTCATTCAGCGCAACATAAACCATCCTATGTCCCAGGAAACAGCTACACAGTCAATTAGAGACACAGCAAAATGACTCACCTACATCCAGCGTTATGCGTGGCTTCATCACTTCATTTTTTTTCCAAACACCATAAAATTACACATTGGTGCAGAAGTCTTCCCATCTCTTTTTTTAGTTCATCAATGAATTTTCTGTTGCCCTTATCCAGAATGCGCCGCAGCTCATTCATCGCCTATAATGCAAGTCAATTAAAATCTGCAAAAATGCTTGCTTTTCATCAGAAACCAAAACAAGTTAATCACTTACACGATAAAGATCCTTGACACATGGATATGCATCCAGGATCTTTGTTGGCCTTGTCCTGTTCTTTCAGAACATCACTATCAATGAAGGATCTTCTTGCTTGAAACTGCAGGTCAAGAATTTGGGAGACAGCATCTTGGTTGGGTTTTGGTTTCTTGTACAGCTCCTGCAGGGTCTGATAATGTCTGGCCTGTGCTGTCAGACCATCTTTGGCTGATGAAATGGAGGAGACAAATCAGTAAATCAGTCAAATGGATGAAATTGTTTGGAGCATCAAAATATATCAAATGACAATTCAAATGTAAAAATGCCTGTCATATATCATGATATCCAAAACTATCACAACATTGCCTAGCTTTCATACATTATCATTATTATTAAAATGGACATGTTTCTACTTACGTGAAGTGTGGCCATTATCAGAACTGCGCCCTGGTGTGTGACACAAAATAATTATTGATCCACCAATTGAGTCTGCATCATGATCTTCTTCTTGGTCACTTGCTGACAAGTCAATGCGATGCCTTTTCTTCTTGTGGCCCCTCTCTGGTGAATCTCTTGTGAAGATTCTTGTAAGTGCTCGCCTGTGGTAAATAAAATTTCACTCATTGAAAGAACAAATAAAGATGGAAAGTGAACATGCACAGATAAAAAAAAGTATCAGCCAAAAATAACCACACGCTTCAAAATCTAAGTGCGCAAAATAA
Organism: Nelusetta ayraudi; assembly: GCF_046127955.1. Classification (NCBI taxonomy): domain Eukaryota; kingdom Metazoa; phylum Chordata; class Actinopteri; order Tetraodontiformes; family Monacanthidae; genus Nelusetta; species Nelusetta ayraudi. Next base: position 76,261 of record NW_027466185.1, read on the forward strand.
TATAATCACTTACATGTTTCATTGTTTTGTCTTAATCCTTCAGCATGGGATAATACTCCACTAGTCTTTTAGCCATTGCAGTGACTTCATGCTTAGAAGGGTACCGGACCCCCTCTCCTTGCTGACTGGCTCTCAAGATAGAAATCATGCTGGTGACAGTGTTTCTCACCAGCCTGCATCTCAGCTCTTTGAACATGACACATTTCCCCTCACTGGCAGGGCGGGCCATCTGGAAGTAGTGCTTACGAGCTTGCTCCAACTCACTGTCTGTATAGAGGGTGGGCAAACTTTTTTAGCAACGGGCCACATGACAGACCTGCATCGAGTCGGCGGACCACGGAAGGAGGGGGTTGTAGGTAGGTACAGAATTAGTCCGGGTGCAGAATCGTTCTGGGCAAGGGGGCTGCCCGATACGGCAACTCCATTGGGACATACCTCTACATCGCGGTCGAACGTGATATATGGATAGATCACGGTCAAAACGCTATTTCGCGGGTGATAGATAGATAGATAGTGTGTGTTGAATACATATATATATATATATATATATATATATATATATATATATATCTATATGTGAAGAGAGAGAGAGAGAGAGAGAGTTTCGTGTATACAACATAATACAAACAAAGTACTGTCAATACGCCAGGGATTGACAGAAAAAAGATAACCTTAATCAACCGATGTAGTTTGTCCTAATAAGAGTTGCCGAATGTGACGTTGTTGGCATTCGCCCACTGGACAGAGGCGACTGCCAATTACGTCACATACGGCAACTCTATAAACGTACCGCGATCTATCCATATATCACGAACGCGATGTAGAGGTATGTCCCAATGGAGTTGCCGTATCGGCAGTCACTTCTGCCAGGAACGATTCTGCACCTGGACTAATTCTGTACCTACACCTCGTTGATGGGGGGGGGAAGCACGCTATCGCTATCGCGCTACGCTAACTCGGCAAAGTTACGTGCCGACAAAGTTTCATTGGGGGGTGCGGTGTTGGGGGGTTATGACTGGCTTCACACGGGCTGGACAGAGACACGCAGCGGGCCGGATGTGGCCCGCGGGCCGGGGTTTGCCCATGTCTCGTATAGACAACATATTGTGGAGGAGCAGGAAGCTGTAGGGTCCTCTTTGGGCTGCTGTCTGAGGACAGATTGGAGATGTTCCTCCTGATGAAGACACAGTTCCTGGCTTCATTCGGGGCAGCCTTGTCTGGTACGGTGGAATTCTCAGCCGAGAGGAAACCAGATCCAAAACATTATGAACAAGAGAGAAACAATAGACACAATTAGGAAAAAAGAAAAAAAAAGTGTTATGCTAGATGTTTTCAGAGCAAAGTAGGTAACCAATCACATCTTCACTAATAAGGGCCCAAATCAGTTTCCTCCTGAGAAAGTGTTCTGGTCCAGGAAAAAGGTCTCTCAAATCATCACGACGGAGGGTGTGGAGCAAGACTTCATCGATGTTGGCAGCTATAAAGACAGTCCAATCATTAACAAACCTACATTTTTTAACTAATGAATTTAATTCAACTTGACAAGTCAAACCAAGTTTGTTTTGTGCCAATTTCTGTTATCAGAATTAATTGTAAATGCAATTCAGTTTTGAAATTTTGTCTCAAATTTGTAAAATACTTCTTTTTGAAAAAAAAAAAAAAAAGCCAACTTTAAGGCTTAATATCTCCAAAATAATACTGTAAATATGCTTGATAATGACTGAAGATATAGTCAGGGTGTTCCTCAGGTCAACTGTGCCAACCACTGACAGAAATTATGGAGCAAAGCAATGTTACTGTACAGTAAAAAATTGAGTACTGGGCCCTTTTTGCCTGTTTGAAAAGCTAAAAAAAAAAAAGGAAAACAACAACTTTGAGGCTTAATATCTCCAAAATGGTACATTAAATATGCCTTATAATGATTGAAGATATATTCAAGGTTGTCCTGAGGTAAACTGTACCAACCATTGACAGAGCTTATGGAGCAATTTGATGTTATTGTACAGTAAAAATGGAATATTGGAGCTGTTGCAAAACAAAACAAAAAGCCAACTTTAAGGCTTATTATCTCCAAAATGATACAGTAATCAATCACATTTAGAAATCAAATGTTTCTAAATGTGAAGTCAGTAATGTCAAGTCAGTGCTTGATGTGTCATCAGCAGGCGTTGGCGTCGGTAATGGGGCATCGGCGGGTTTCGGGCGGAATCGCCAGGCGTTGGGAAGCGTTGGCGGGTGTCCGGGGCTCGTGGCCAGGTGGCGGACGTCACGGCAGGCAGTGGCCAGGTGGGCTCAGTCCCGCAAACGCTGCTTACAGCTTTAATTTTGTATTGCTTTGATAACATTGTTTAAGTTGAGTTTAAATTTACACTATTTGTTTTTCTTAGCTGCTAATTGTTCAAAAATGCTGATGTTAAAAGTGTGTTTGCACAGTAAATGTTATGGGTGTTGTTATTGTCCAAGGCTGCTGTCCTCGCAGATGAGTTTGTGTTGACCCACAAAAATGTCATCTCATCTTCCCCCCCGATCGGACAGGCCTTCTGCTTCTCGTCCCACAAGAGCCGAGTCTAGCCACCTCCCCCTTGAAAAGGCTAGAGGGAAGGAACTTCTGGTTTGGCCATAAAGCGGTAGACTGCGCGACACCAGGGCTCTCGACCGTCCAGGGTAAAAACTCCCCGAAAACTTGAATAACTATTGTCAGATATCATATTAACTACAAAGTGATCAGGGGAACGTTGGAATGGGAAGGAAAACTCCATTCAACCAAAACAGAAACACGGTAACAGACAATATGGCGGAACTACCAGCTTGCTCTGAAACAGAGGGAGATGGCGAAACGAACTCCTCGTGACTAACGACGCGAAAAAGGGCTCGGACATAGAAATTATTAGCAAGGAGATACGGGATTTAAAAACGGAATCAAAAGAAGTCCTTTGCACGTTTGGAGAAACACTGAGGAACGACGTGGAAAAAGACTTGGACGACTTCAAAGACGAAATAAATCAACAACTTGCGAAAGTCGTCACCGAACAGGAGCTCCAGACTGGCAAGATCAACGAGGCTGAGTCGTGGATTGAAAAGCTAGAACGTTGGGCACAGGAAGCTAATGACGCTCTGGTCATATCACTGAGAGAACAAAAAGCTCTTCAGGACAAGTTAACTGACCTGGAGTCCAGGCCGAGGAGAAACAACCTACGTATCTATGGAGTCACTGAAGGAGAGGAGGGAGAATCTGTGGCCAAGTTTGTGGAAGACCTGCTGAAAAGCAAACTGCACCTGCCAGCAGATTTTAATTTCCAAATTCAGAGAGCACACCGCTCATTTGCACAGAAGCCAGCGGACGGTGCCCAACCGAGACCCATCATTGTTAACTTTCTGGAATTTACTACCAAAGAGAGGGTCCTGAGAGAGCTATGGACAAAGAAAATAGAACTGGGGAATAAAGTACCGTCATTCCATCACGATTACGCGACAGAGATGGTCCAAAAGAGAAAGGAGTACAACACTGCTAAAAGAATCCTGAAGGAGAAGGGCATCCGCTTCCAGACGCCATTCACCAAGATGAGGACCCACTGGGATACGGGAACTCGAACCTACAACAGCGCAGAGGAGGTAAAGGAGGAATTGGCGAGACGCGGCCTGGCGGAGAAGATGGCGGTGGCGACGGGTGCGGAGGGGCCTGCGGCACTCGGTGCCCCGCACTACAACGGAGTGGCAGTGCAAGGAGGGATCCTGGAGGGGCTACGCATCAGCAGCGACACGAGCCAGAGAAAAGCTACAAGAGTTTCAAAGATTCTTTGATTAAATTCAGACAATACAGGGAAGAAAGCTGGTAGGGATGTTCTAGTATGACCGGTGTTTTTAGTTGACAAATTATTAAAATTGAATTCCCATGTTAATAGAAAAGAGACTGTGGGAAGTTCGGGTTGCTCCTTTTTTTCTAACGTTGGACTCATTTAGAACGACTAAAATCCTCATTGCAGGTTCAAGTGTCATTTCTCAGTTAGGTTAGATTTTTGACTGCCTTCACGCGGGCCGGACAGAGACACGCCGTAGTTTGGCCATGCCTGATCTACAGGAAACACATCTCTCTCAACAAGAGCACGACACACTGAAAAGATTTGGATATAGAAATGTTTTTTTTAGCTTGTTCAGGAAAGGCCCAAAGAGAGGTGTCACAATATTAATCTCTAATTCTATCAGTTTTGAAGTTGTTAAAAAAATAAATGACAAAGAAGGGAGATATGTAATAGTCAAAGGGAAATTGGATGATAACTCAGTTACTTTGGTCCAGGGTTGGACAAGGGCTTTTTGAAATCACTGTTTGAGATCATAGCTGTGGAAAGTGAAGGAATCCTAATATGTGCAGGGGATTTCAACATGATTTAAAAGCTAAACTTGACACAACTAATGGCAACAGAAGTCAGACCCGCCTGTCGAAACTTGTCAACGTCTCTCTAGCCGAACTCGGGATGTTTGATGTTTGGAGGGACCTCCACCCGTTACAGAGGACTATTTTTTTTATTAACATTACAGACAGATACAGAATAGAGGAATGTAAAATAGGAACGACTGACTTGTACTGACACAGTATTAATTACCTTATTATTTGTCTAAATAAGAGGAAGAAAAACACACTTTGGAGATTAAATGTGGGTATGCTAAATAATCCAAAAACACTGGAGGAGGTTAAGAAAGAGATTAAATGCTCTATGGAGGAGAACATAGATAGTCCAGTAGACACTACCATACTGTGGGACACAATTAAAGCTGTGATGAGAGGGAGGTTAATAGCGAGGGCAGCCTATCAAAAAAAGACTAGATGTGGCGAGGGGGAGGGTCTGGTGGAGGTGGAGACAATTCTGATGGTGGGTATAAAGGAAAATGGGGGGGGGGGGGGGTTGCCTGACAACGCCACCTGGGGAGTTGCACCCCAGGAAATAAACTATAATAAAATTCCATGGGCTACACAGGTTTGTTACGCTTTGAAATTTAAGAGGACGAGACGGACTTCCAATGAAACAGCTTTATTTGACAACAATTTAAAATAGACCAAGTTTAGCTGCCTGAGTGTCAAGGAAATAAGTACCATATCAAAAAGACTGTTCAACATAAGAAAATAAGGGGAACAGGGCCAAAGAAACCAAAGAAAACTCAAAAAAGGGAATAAACAAAGCTAAGGGAATCACTACAAACCAAAATTCACGCTACGCCAACTCCTGTCCTAAAGAAAAGAGAACAAAATTAACATACTAATACCTTGAGACACCCAGGCAAGCGTTAAACAGTTAGAACGAAAGGAAAACTTTTATTTATTCTTCGCGCGCGCACACACCATACCTTATGCTGCAGAGTAGGTAGCCTTCTATGCAGCAGCCTAATATACTCACGGTGAGACCCGCAAGCACACACTCTCTCACACACACACACACACACACACACACACACACACACACACACACACACACACACACACACACACACACACACACACACACACAGGACCAAAACCCAAAACAAAAAGGTAACGATCACTGGGGAACAAGATATTAATGAACTAAAAAAGGAAATCAAACTATAACAAAATCGCTACTCAATAGAAAACCCAAAGTTTCACCAAAATTTCACAACAAAACAAAGAAAAGAAAACCAACCAAAGAAAGTGGTTACGCTAACAAAAGAAACAGACAAACTGAATTGTCTAAACCAAATAAACCAAAATCAAAGGAAAAGTGTCCGCGTTGTGGTGGTGACACCGCTGTTACCCGGCTAGACTGGTGCGGCAATTGATTGCGAGGACATCGCCGCCGCAACAGTAACAGAGGGGAATGGAGAAAACAGAGGAAGACGGAGCGACTGCACCCAGGCAGGGGGTTGAGACCAGCGTCCTTGGGGGGGTGGCTGCGGCTTTAACAGCCAAGCGGTGAATGCACAACGATCACGCACACACAGCGCCACCTCCCGATGAACGGGCACCCGCCAGGGTTCCTCCTCCGGCTGTGCTTATGGCCCAGCCCGCTCTGGGATTGCTAGCCGAAATGCTAAGAACTGCGAAGGACAGAGTTCTCAGCGTGGACATGCCAGAGGACAGAGTGCTGACTCCAGCCTGCGCTTGTTTTTAAAAGAGCTGCTTTCACTCTGCACTCTGGCGCAGGTGTAATCAGTGCGTTTACATGCAGAGCTTAATCGGACTAAGCAATAATTTGGTTTTCTCGTCCAATCGGAGTTCTCACCTTGTCCCCCTATACATGCAGCTGAGAAATTTGAATTACTGACGGGAACGTGTCCTCCTTCCAACAGTAGGGGGTGGAGTGAGCCTTTTCAGCTGGTCAGCTGCTTTCGGTTGACATATTAAATCATTATGATATAGAATGATAGTTCATAATGTACGTGTTACTTACTTTGCAGATAAGGTGTACCCTATTTCTTGTGCTCATGGTTATCTTAAAAGATTTCCAGCAGAATAAAAGCGAAATTATCGAAATGAAAACAAATCAGAAAAACATCTCTTTGCTGTGCTTTTATTTACAAGTTGAAATTCTTCTAACTTACAAAAAATGTGAACGAAAAGGTAGAAATATAAATACGAAGGAATACGTATTTGTTCAGGGCTGCGCAAAGCCGGAGCCCTGCATTTGCTGCGCTACCCTTTTAAAAAAGGTCTCTGTTGTGTGTTATTTTAATATGTCCATCTCTTTTAGAAGAGAAAGCACCGCCCCGGTCTCATCCTCTCTCCAAATGTCAACATTCTTATTCGCGTTTGCCAGGTTGTTTCACGGCGTCTGTTTTGTTAGACAACGTAGTTGTGCGGTGGCGCGTGCGCACTTGCGTTGTCCAGTTAATAGTCCGACTAAGGCGTATACATGGCCGAGAAATTAGAATTCCAATCGCATTATCTGGGTGTCTCAATCGGAGTTCTCCGAAACTCCGATCATAATCGGACTAAGGCAATAATTCAAATTTCTCTAGTACCATGTAAACGCACTGAGGGACGCAAAGATTGCACTCCGGCGCAGGTGTGATTGATGACGCGAAGGTGGGGGCAAACCCACCTGCCACATAGAGAAGAAGGTTACAAGAAGCTGGTAAACCAATGAACAACTCTGGAACAGTAACACAAAAGCAATGAGGACGATACAGTGTCACAACAAATAATCGGTGTCAGAAGGGAAATAGACGATGTCTTGAGGCTAGATGTTGAGAAAAAGCTGAAATTCATTAAACAGACCCACTATGAATCAGGCTGTAAATCAACCAAATATTAAGCAAGAGGAATAAAGGCCCAGCAAGCTTCTCATGCAATATGTAAAATTAGAGACCCATTAACGAAACAGCTACTACTTGAACCTGAAGAAATAGAGAGGGTTTTTAAAGATTACTATGAAAATCTATATACCCAACCCACGGCTAAAGAAGATTGTGAGATGAAAGACTTCCTTGACTCATTGGACCTACCAGCCATTGGAGATGAGCAAAATAGAAAACTCATTTCCAGTATAACCAAAAAAAAAAATAGATGCTGCCATTAGCAGGCTTAAAATCAACCAAAGCGCCAGGTAGTGATGGGTTTCCTAGTGAGTGGTATAAAACATTTGGAGAAGAATTAACCCCGATACTCCTAAATTCTTTTAATCTGACTCTGACAGAGGGCAAACGGCCTCCCTCATGGAAAGAGGCTGTCATTCCAGTTATTCCAAAAGAAGGGAAAAATAAGGAACATTGTGAATCGTATAGGCCCATTTCAATCTTAAATGTTGACTAGAAGATCTTTACTTCAATCATCTCAAAAAGACTTGAAAGTTTGATGCCGGACTTGATAGATGAGGATCAGTCAGGTTTTATAACAGGTAGGCAGACTCAAGATAACATTAGACGGGACCGTCTAGGGCTGGACGATAATTCGATAACGATATATATCGATCGATAGACGTGTGCTGCGATAGGAAAAAAAGGGGTGGATAAAAAGTTTGATAGAAAAGGTTTCACTTCCTTTTTCATCATAGCCAATCATGTAGCTTAATATTACGGTCATTTCTTCAACCAACCAATCGCAAACGCAGACCCGGCGGCTCCACGTTGTCGGAGGAATCCGCTGCCAGCGCCAGCACCAAGCAAGTAAAGTAGACCAAACTGGACTTCTTGCAGTAAATACGACAAAGCGTCCAAGCGCCATAAGGACATCACCCATGTAGTAACATGCTTCATAGCGAGGGATATGCTGCACATAACCACCGTTGAAAAGCTTGGCTTCAAACAGCTTCTCGCCACTCTTGACCTGCGATATGATGTTCCAGACTGCAAGTATTTTTCAAACAAAGCTCTTCCTCGTCTGTACAACGAGTGCAGGGAATCAGTGCAAAACGAGCTGTTAACCGCCACAACTTCAGACCTCTGGTCGAGTGGCACGTTCGAGCCCTATCTCAGCCTATTTTTTTAAAATAAATAACAAAATAAATAATAATAATAACAACAATAATAATAATAATAATAATAATAATAATAATAATAAAAACAAACAAACAATTCAGTTGTGTTTAAAAAAGGTGGTTGAATAAAAGTTTGAATTTGAATTCAGTGCTCGTGTGTTCTTTATTAAAAGTCTGTCATGAAGTAATAGTATAAAACATCCAGCGCTGCAATTAAAATGTGTTTTAAATTTTTTTTGGTAATTATCGATATCGATCAATCTGACTTTTTTTTATATCGATATGCTTTTTTTCTATATCGTCCAGCCCTAGGA
>NW_027466185.1:90000-140000 GCF_046127955.1 Nelusetta ayraudi
AGAAAAATCCAACGTAAAGAGAGCACTTCCATTAGGAAATAGTCAACATGAAATTTCGTCTTCTACTGACACCTGCTGGTCAAATTGAATAGTTGCAAATATTGTGAACAAGTTGTCATCTAATTCTAATCCTAAACAATATGGCCATTCCAAGTCAAGTATTAAGACAATTAATCAGGTTTGTACTGCTTGATTGAACACATTCATCCCGTTCCAGTGCACTAAAACCCACTTCCCTTCAGGACCATGTCAGCGAAGCCAAAACTTCCTTGAGTGACGCTGTTTCCCAGCATGCAATGCGAGCTAGCGATTTCACAATACTATTTCATCACAAACATGGATGTAAAAAATAAAAAGGGACGAAAAATGAAACTTCAGGAACACCAACCATTGCAATACAAGCAGAACTGGGCCGAAGTTTTATATTATGTACAATATAATACAGCCTTCTGGTGGACAAGCCATACTATTTAAGCCGTGTCTTCCTATGGCACTTCCGTGGGTGGAAGCTCATCGTAGAGGTCACGTGCTGGTTGCGCGTCACTCCACCGATCACCTCGGGGCCCTTGCAGGGGATCTGCAGGGTATCTGATTCAGTTGAGTATATGGAAAATATGGGTCGATGGTCAGTTGTAACAAGAGAAGCTTGCTGGCAAAAATAATGTACTACAAGTGAATGTCACACTTTATTTTTGTTTTGTATGAGCATTTAAAAAAAACAACATCATGATAATCGAATACAGACACACACCCGAATCCAACAAGAACGAGAGTTTGGGGTCCGTAGCGACGGCACAAAGCGTAGCATTGAAGTGTTGTTGTAGCCCTCCAACAGCAAACAACGTTCTTGTCTGCCTTTTAAAATAACCAGGAGCACAAGAAATAGGGTACACCTTATCTGCAAAGCAAGTAACACGTACATTATGAACTATCGTTCCATATCATAATAGATTTAATATGTCAACCGAAAGCAGCTGACCGGCTGAAAAGACTCACTCCACCCCCTAGTGTTGTGAGGAGGACACGTTCCCGTCAATAATTTGAATTTCTCAGCTGCATGGATACGGGGACCAAGCTGAGAACTCCGATTGGACGAGAAAACAGAATTATTGCTTAGTCCGATTAAGCTCTGCATGTAAACACACTGATTGATTAACATGGGCGCTGAATGGAAGCGCTCGGCGCTTCGCGGCGCTTCCACGTCCAGTGTGAACCGGGCGGAACTTTTCAACATTTTGACGTGGCAGACGCGGGACGATCGTTTTCTATCAGGAGTGTGCACTACATAATCTGTAACGGAAAGTTTGCGCTCCACGACATACGGACCAGAAAAACCAGCCTGCAAACGGGAACCGGGTAACGGCAACAATACCAACACTCGGTCGCCTGTCTCAAAAACTCGAGCCACAGCTTTCTTGTCAAACTGCCGCTTCATTTTAGACTGGCTGGCGACAAGAGTTTTGTGAGCAATTTCACAAGCACGATGCAAGCATTCACGAAAAAAAAAAGACGTAATCTAACACATTATTCTCGACTCATTTAACATTGGAAAGCCACTTACCCCTTAACAGACGTGAGGGTCCTCTCACCGAACACTAAATCAGCTGGGCTGAACCCGAGGGACTCCCACACATACAATCGACGGCTCATTTTAACCCCCCCCCCCTAGATAGATCCCTAGATAGTACGTTTGATAGATGGATAGAAATAGATAAGTTAGTTAAAGTTACACACACACACACACGCATATATATATATATATATATATATATATATATATATATGTATATATATATGTGTGTGTATGTATATATATATATATGTATATATGTATATATATATATGTATATGTATATGTATATATATATATGTATATATATGTATATGTGTATATATATATATACATATATATATATATGAACCTCTTTCAATGAACTCCAAAACATACATGGTCAAAATCCATATTATTATGTTGTTGTTGTTTTTAAATGCTCATACAAAACAAAAAGAAAGTGTGACATCCACTTGTAGTACATTATTTTCGGCAGTAAGCTTCTCTTGTTAAGACTGACCACATACAAAACAAAAAGAAAGTGTGACATTCACTTGTAGTACATTATTTTCGGCAGTAAGCTTCTCTTGTCAAGACTGACCACATTGACCCATGTTTTCCGTATATTCACCTGAATCAGATAACCTGCAAGGGCAACGACCTTGTCTCAGACCTTCCCCGAGGTGATCACTGGAGTGACGCGCAACCAGCACGTGACCTCTATGATGAGCTTCCACCCACGGAAGTTCCATAGGAGGACACGGCTTAAATAGTATGGCTTGTCCACCAGAAGGCTGTATTATGGTGTACCTAATATAAAACTTCGGCCCAGTTCTGCTTGTATTGCAATGGTTGGTGTTCCTGAAGTTTCATTTTTCCCCTTTTCCCTTTTTATTTTTTACATCCATGTTTGTGATGAAATAGTATTGTGAATCGCTAGCTCGCATTGCATGCTGGGAAACAGCGTCACTCAAGGAAGTTTTGGCTTCGCTGACACGGTCCTGAAGGGAAGTGGGTTTTAGTGCACTGGAACGGGATGAATGTGTTCAATCAAGCAGTACAAACCTGATTAATTGTCTTAATACTTGACTTGGAATGGCCATATTGTTTAGGATTAGAATTAGATGACAACTTGTTCACAATATTTGCAACGATTCAATTTGACCAGCAGGTGTCAGTAGAAGACGAAATTTTATGTTGACTATTTCCTAATGGAAGTGCTCTCTTTACGTTGGATTTTTCTCATAATTATTTGAAGTGTAGGCCTGTAGTTGATGAGGAATCACGGTGTGCTAACGCTACTCAAACAGCTTAGATGAAAAAAGGGAGTGTGATTTAGGTTTGTGGTACATTATGACAATCTTGGACTTGCAAGACTGAGGCGATGGTTCAATTCCCATCAATGTGTATTATATATGTGTTATTTAGCTCATCTATTCTACATTTTAAATAGATCACATTTGACATCTGACCCACTGAACACTTACTATTGAACATATTTTTAAACTATGGGCTATTTAGTCTTGTTTTAGGATATAATATAATTCATTGCACTAACTGTCAGGCTAAGTATAAGAGCTATAGTCTACTACAATCAGTCGTGCCAAAAAAGAGACATTGTCTTTATTTTTCATTTTTATTTTATTGTGTCAGCATTGAACCATACAAGGACATACAATGAGGATACTCATTATAATATTGATGAAGTGTTGTTGTTTCATGTTTTGTTGGCTGTTTCAAGGGTTTATTTAGTTTGTTGTGACACAATCTAAGGTTCAATTTGTAAAGAAATAAAAGTTTTTGTGAAAAAAGATAGTGGTCAAAGTGATTGATATTTGTGTTTGTGTTTTTTGTAGTCTTGTCTGGATTTGTCCTGTTCGTTTCTGGTCTGTGTTTGTGTTCCCACTCTTGGCCTTCACTTTGTCGTGGTGAGTGGGCTTTTAACTAAGACAGGCCAATTATATATATTGTGTGAAGCCAGCAAAACAGTCATTATTATGAGAATTACAACTGAAGCACACTAAATAATACACCATAAGTCACATTTTGCTTTTCTGTTATTAATCTAATGTGTGTTATGTCAAGCCTCCACAGTGGCGTGCTGCAGTCAGGATGAGACGAACAAGGTGAATGGATGGACGGATTGATGAGCCCAGTGAGCCTCCACCATCCACAGACAAGCCAGTCCCATCTTCCACCCAGAAGGATGTCTCTTCCATCTATCTTTGCCTGCCAGGGAAATGCAACCAAACATAGTAATTACAGATGGTGTTGTCTCTGTTAAAGTGACACATGGAAAAAAAAAAATATATATGTTTTGTGATTCATGTTCATGACAATAACAATCGAACAGATTTTCTTCATTCTTCCAATGAGTTTCGCAAACAAACATGGAATTTTCCCTGGATCATACAAATACGTTTGTAGATTATATAAAGACAATTATAAAACACATTTGTTGTGGTTTTATATTAAAGCAGATAGTCAAACGTAAATGTAGCATGGTAATGTTGCGAAGACACATTTATTTTTGTTTTTCTTTGTTTCTTTAGAAGCTTTTATTTTGGTTTTCTGAAGAAGCACAACAGACAACACACATGTTAACGTCCGCTACTACGGTTCGCTCCGCATAGGTCTCACGAGCCACTTGAGAGACTTCCTCTCGAGCGTTATCTACTTTTTACATTTCAAAACACAGATCCATACCCGACTTCGACTTGAACTTATTAATCATGTCGTTTCCCACATTTCCCACATCACTCAGAGACGATACATTCAAAACATAAATTTAACTCACATACCCTCGATCTCAGACTTCAATTACGAAACAGCCACACATACATTTGCTCTTATTTTCAACCATTTCCCCTTCTCACCTGTGGAAGCACAACAGATAACACACACGTTAACGTCCGCTACGACGGTTCGCTCCACATAGGTCTCATGAGCCACTTGAGACCTCTCTAGCGTTATTCCCCGGGGCGAACACGACCTCCACTGGTAGAAGTGGGTAACTGCACCCTGCTCACTGATCACTCTCACACACGCCACAAACCACAACAAAAGCAGGAACAGTGCTTTGCCACAATTATGCTATATAAACACGTCCTGGTCCCCTCTGGATCCTCTTTTCCGGTCCTCGCGATCACTCTCTTGGCTGCGGTGGGCATGGTTCTTCCTTTGTCAGGGCATTCTCTGGCCCAGTGACCCATTCGGCCGCAGATGTGGCACGCCCCCTTTTCGCCTCTGTCTCCGCTAGTCGCCCTTCGTCGGTTGTCGTTCCTGTAGGGCCGTCTCGCCGTGTCACTGAGGTGCTTCATCATGGTGAGGGAGGCACGCTTTATCTTCTTGTCCTCTACATCGCTGGCCTCCTGCAGAAGCCTCTCAGCGTGCACTGCATGACGTCGGACCTTTGTCAGCCGGGCATCTTCAATCCCCACGCAGCAGCTTGTGTTAACTGCTTTGGTGATCTGGGGGAGCAGCCCTTGTCTGAAAGCAGTGATGAGGCTGGCCGTTTGGTTGACGGCAGTCCTGATGAACGTGGCGACGCTGCGGCGTCGGTGCTGGAGTGCGCAGGGTTGTACGGTGGTAGCGTTGGATGAGGGCAGGCGGGAGGAGGGAAGACAGGCATGTCCAGGAGAGGGTCCCTCGGGCCTGTAAGAGAAGGATACAGACGATTTGGTGCATTTGAATGCTCGTGTGTGAGCGGCTCCTTTTCTCCCTCCTCTGGGGAGTGTGTGTGAGTGTGTGCACTCTCTGCCGTTATCTCTGTCACCCCTGTGCTCCAGCGCCCAGCGCTGTTCACACGTTTGTTTTTGTTTTCTTTACTTGTTTCCTGTCCCTGACCTCTGCTTCAGGTTTCCAGAATGAAAAACACCTTTCATGATCTTTGATGATTTGAATCTCCCACCTGTTTGGGTTTTTCTTTTTTGTAACCTTTCCCTCTGCTATCTTCAATTTATCCCGGAGGTTTCTCAATTCCTCCAAACTCAGTGATCCCCCTGCTGGGAAATCATACTTTTCAACCCAAATTCCCAACATGTCAAGACAATCTGGACCATATTTTTTCCTCATGTCGTCCACAATTGGTCCCCCCTGGGGAACAGCAGCAGCCACTTTGCTCTGGTTCTTCCCCAGCACTGTCTAGCTAGACTTATTACTCTGACTTTTCACTAAGTTTTCACAAAATTCCAAGTCAGAAAATACACAGGCGTCCCCGTGCACCCCTTTTTCTTACTCTGGAGCAAAAAGGTGGAGAAAAAACTCACCCCTCTGGTAGTTTACCTACCAGAAGCTTCCGGCTCACTTGTGGAGCGGGAATTTCAGTGTTGATTCAGAATCAACACCGACCTGACAGGCACGGTTAACGTATGCGCTCCGTCCTGCCCCGGGACCGTTCGTAAACGACAAGGAAAACAACCCACTGGTCACTGATATGTCTGAGACAAGAACAATTACTTCTCACCCGATCTCTGAATCAGCACTTCCCTTCCAGGTTCGCTTGGATAGACGTGAAGCCGATCAGATCCACTCTTAGACGCCGATCCTCTCATCTCTGAATGCTTGGTTCGAGGTAGAGGGGGAACGAGGAGTTTCCTCCGTTCCTGGTCCCGGGCCCTCAACGTCCCAGAGTTCCACTGACAGGTCTCCAGCAATCCTGTTTGTGACGCCAAATTGTTGTGGAAAAGAGCGAAGATGCCGATGCAGGAATACTGGGATAATAAGTAATTTAATGAACAAACAATAAAAAAAGGGATCGGAGCTCCGAGGCACAAAACACAGTAAAATGGGAGTGCGAGTGCAAGGTGGGAAGGAGGAAGAAGGTCTCTTATACACAGGACTGGGAGGGGATAAGATAAGGAAAGAACAGGGAGGAGAACAGAGAGAGACAAACCAACGACTATACGATAGTTGACCGATTTCACAGCTCATATCCTGTACAGGGAGAGGACGAGCACATCAGTGGCAGGCCATAAAACAAAGTGAAATACGATGCGTATATGTTAGCCTAGGATTCTAACAGTTTACACGTGCTACTAGTGATCATACAATATAAACCAAGATAAAGAATAACACAAGAATACTCTATCATGTTCGACCCATCTTAATAACCGAGATTTTTTTTCCAGGTGCGCTTTGCTCATCTCTTTGTACCAAATATTTAGGGGAGTTTTTATAACATCACATAGATTATTAGAGTATATAGTCTTGAAAGCTTTGTCACCCAGCAGAGATTGAAGTGGGATATCTAGTTGGTCAAATTCTAGCTCCTTCCATTTTGCATCGTAACCCGCCCTGCACCAGTAGACTATATACTGCAGTTGTGCTGCTTTATAGTAGTCCTCCAAGCATGGGAGTGACATCCCTCCCTGTTAAGTGTAATGTTTTGTAGCGTACCCTTGGTTTCTTGTTCTGCCATATGAATCTAGAAATGATCCGATTCCATTCACTGAATTTCTTATTGGGTATTTCTACAGGTAGCGATTGGAGTAGAAATAACAATTGTGGTAAAATAACCATTTTTTAAGTATCTATTCGGTTGTAAAAATCAAGTACTAGGGGGGTCCAACTGTCCAGATCATTTTTAATTTTGGTTGTGATGCTACCGTAGTTTACACTATATAAATCTTTGGGGGTCTTGGGAATATGAAGACCTAGGTATTTCAAAATTCTGGTTTTCCATTTAAATTTAAAGGACTTACGTATGTTTTCTTGAGGTATGTAATTAAAAGTAAGAGTTTGAGTTTTCTCTATGTTCAATTTGTATCCAGAATATGAACCACATTGGTCGAAGGAGGGCATTAATTTAGGGAGACTGGTATCCGGGTCGGATAAAGTCACCAGGATGTCATCTGCATATAAACATGTCTTATATTCTTTCCCCTTGAATAGTATTCCCATGATTTCTGGGTCTTCCCTAATCTTTTGAACAAGTAGCTCTATAAATAGAGCAAACAAGATGGGGCTCAGTGGGCAGCCCTGTCAGCAACCCCTCTCCAAACGGATTGTACCTGAAAGACTGCCATTTATTCTGATCCGGGCCACAGGTGAATTTTAAACATTTTATAACTGTATTGTTAAAGCCAAAACGTTGCAGGACCAGGTATAAAAATTCCCATAGAACAGAGTCAAAAGCTTTTTCTGTGTCAAAGCTAATTGCTAAGGACATTGTGTTTCCTTTGCTCATTATATGTAACAGATGTATAGCTCGCCTAACATTGTCTTGTGTTTGTCTATTTTTAACAAAACCTGTCTGGTCCGTGTCAATTAGGTTAGGGATAATATTTTCTAGTGTGTTGACAATAATTGAAGTGAAAATTTTATAATCAGTGTTTAAAACTGAGATAGGTCTGTATGAGCTGCAATCTGTCCTAGCTTTCCCTGGTTTCAGTATTACAGATAATATGGCCTGTTTCCAAGATGGTGGGGTCTCGCCACCTTTAAAGACATAGTTAAAACAATTTAATAAATAGCAGTGGGGTCACAGAGTCCCTAAAAGTCTTATACCATTCTGCTGGTAGTCCATCTCCCCCGGCTGCTTTGCTTGTTTTCAGTTTAGAAATTGCCTTGTCGACCTCTGCATTTGTAATCTCTGTAGTTAAGCACTTATTTTGTTCTGTGACAACAGATGGCAGGTCTAGGGATTTCAAAAAATTGATTGACTGTTACTGCTTCTGCTAATTCGGGTTGAGTGTATAAATTCCTGAAGTATGATTCAAAAGATTTATGTATTGCTTCTGGCTTATAACACATCTGGTTGGTGACCGGGTCCTTTACTTTATATATGGATCTTCCAGACTGTTGTTTTTTAAGTCTCCAGGCTAAGAGTTCTTTAGCACGGGGTCCATTTTCATAGTGGGTTTGTTTGATATACTTAAGTGTAAGTTCCTCCTGGTCGTTCAGTTTCTTATTTAGTTCTGATTTTACTACGGTTATTTGTTCCAATAAGGTGGGGTCGTTAGTCTCTACATGCTTCTGTTCCAGTGAGTCTAATTTACTTGTCAAGTCGTTAAGGTGTTTAAGTTTTTCTTTTTTCCTTTGTGATGCCCAACTTATAATCTTCCCACGCAATACTGCTTTTCCAGCATCCCATAAAATACTCTGTGACGTCACTGTGCTACCGTTAAGGTCTGTATATTCCTTAATTTCTTTCCTAATGTAATCTTCAAATCAGGTGTAATTTAATAGGGAGGTGTTGAGTCTCCAAATAGTGTTTTTGTGTGGGACACCTACATTTATTTTCACATATACACCTGAGTGATCTGATATGTCGCAAACACCAATTCTACAATCTAAAACCCTGTGTCTGTCTGTTCAGAACATAAAGAAATAATCGATCCTCGAGTAAACTGAATGAGGGTGAGAGTAAAAAGTCAATTGTTTAGTGGATGGATGAAAATCCCTCCATACATCAAACATACCAATCCTTTTAATCATCTTCTTAATATTTAGTGACTCAGGATTTGTTTTCTTTGTCGGGTTTGATCAGTCTAGAGTGGGATGCAGCTGTACATTCCAAGGGGACTCGTGCCACGCAAAGCTTATTCCGACCTGGCGATCCTGTTTGAATCCATTAGCAACCAGCTACATTACCCCGGGCAGCTTCACGGGTACAGGTGGATGTATGCTAAATGCAGAGAAAATGGACTGCGTGTGAGAAAAGAGTCTGTGCGTTTGGTTTTGAAGGAGCTGCATCCAAGAGGAGTGTCATTAAGGCAAGCGGGGCGTCTCAGACGGAGGAATTACTTCTCAAACTTCTCAACTTCATCTGGCACCTGGACTCATATGATGAACTGAAGCCATATGGTATTTGTGTGAATGGATGTATCGATGGCTTTTCAAGAAAAATAATCTGGCTCAATGCTTGCACAACAAGTAGTGACCCAAAAGTAATTGGAGGGTGCTACATAGAAGCGGTACAGCGTTTTGGGGGGTGCCCTAGAGTTGTTCGAGGCGACCTTGGAACCGAAAATGGCCATATTAGAGGCTTCCAGCGTTTCCTCGTCCCTGTTCAACCAGACGACACCCTTGATAGTTACTTGGAGGGGGCCAGCACCGCCAATCAAAGAACTTAATATTGGTGGGGTTTCCTGCGTGGCCAGCGCATGGAGTTCTGGTTAGCCTTGTTATCAGACCTCAGAGACAACGGGCATTTTGATGGCGAGTTTCTGGACAAAAGTCTCCTGCAGTTTTGTTGTATGGGCCTCCATACAGGTGAGTTCATGAATAACGTTTTATTTTCATTTTGTGTGCATGTGTATGTGAGTGAGAGAGAGGGGAGGGAGGACAGAAACGGGTAAGGGGGTGTTGGGAAGACAGACAGACAGAGACGGGAGGAAAGGAAAAAGAATGCTAAAGAGAAGGGGTAGCAAAGGGAAAGGAACAGAGATGGGAGGGGAGAGAGATGGAACAGAAGGGTAGAAACAGAGAGGATAAGAGATGGGGAGAAAGAGGGGGGGAGGGAGGGATGAACAGAGACAGGGAGGGAGGGAGAGGGTGGGGTTGCTCATGTGTGAATGCTGTAATTTAGTGTTTTATTTATGTTCTGCTGGCACAGCTCTTCCTAAATGTATACATTTTCTACAGGATGAGTTGGATGACACTGCACAGGTGTGGAATGCACACAACATCAGGCCATCAAGAAACCTGAACGTCCCCAGCGGTCGGCCTAATGTGACGCATGCTGTTCCTGAACTTGACCGAACAACAGATTTTCTCTCCCCTGTTGAAGATGAACACATTCAACTGTGCAAAAATGAATGTGTCTTTCGGCTGGCTGTACAATGTAATCCAGATATTTATGAACTCTGTATCATCTTTATGGCTGAGTCCCATCTTGCTCCACCAACAGATCCGTATCAGGCTGTGAACTTGTATTTGCACCTAAGAGAGGCCATCACTGCATCTCTCTAAACCACCCGACCCTCTCCACAGGATGGACACTTATTCCACTGCAGTGCGCCTCCCCCTGACCCTATCCAGAGAATGGACACTAAATTGTTGTGAACCTCCTGTTATTTTGTGTATTGTTAAATCTCTAGTGTTCCTTTTAAAAATACACAGGGATATTGGTTACTTACTGCACTCCTTTGTTTCTGTTATTACGCAATCCTTATGGTGATGCTATTTACTGAATTTACTTTTTGACCTGAAGGTCGTGTGTGCAAAGAGCTGTTAAATAAAAGTAGCCATGTGAAAGAACTTAACTATGTTCAGAACAAAGTTGTTGAAACATTGAGAAACACAGAAGCACAAGGTTACTTTAAGATTTACTTTAATTATTCTTCACTTCCATGAATTAATGAACATTAACGTGATTCTTTAAAGTCAACAATTCCTGAAAAATTAAACCGGTGTTGGACAACTCGTTCTGAATGCTTGGTTAGAGTAAACAGATGGACCTGTAAGCAGTCATTTTCAAAACAACATTTTCACTTTCAACAACAAAAAAAAAACACCCTCATAAAACTCTGCTGAAGCATTTCCTATTCTGTAACACAGGTGTAACTATGGAAGCAGATAGTTACCATAATCCAAATAAAAATGCAATAGCAGAAATGCTTTTAAATTTTAAGAACGAAGCTGCATTATTTGACTGATAATTAAAATGGTTAATAAGTCATTCAATCTGCATTTTCATTTTCTTCTTCAAGACTGCTCATTCTTGTACTTAATTCAAATGAAAAAGGAAAACACATTTGAGATTTAATTTTCAAAACATGCACCAGCAAAGAGTTACCAAAATTCAATATGAAATGTAAAATTCAAAAATGAAAAAGCAATAGCAGAATGCTTTTTCATTTTAAGAATGAAACTGCATTATTTGACTCATAATTAAAATCATTAATAAATATTCCTATATGCATTTTCATTTTCTTATTCGTGTCGCACCTTTTATGACACAATCAAAAAGAAAACTGAGGGCATTGCTTTTTAATTTTCGTGGTCCTGCCCTGCACAAGAGTTACCACAACTCGAAAATGAAATCGCAATCTCAAAGTAAGCGCGCGGCGCAGGAAAGTGACATCAGCAGCTCTCCACCTGTGGGTATGGCGGTATGACGCCAAGTGTCATTTGCCTCCTGTTATGTGTAAATTCTAATGTTTGTGAAAAAGAGAAAGATATATATATATATTTTTTTTATTTATTTATTTATTTATTTAAAAAGAAAAGAAAAGAAAAAAAAGGTATTGTGGTATGACACCACTTTGCCATCGTTACTTCTTACACGTCATTGAAGTTGCCGGTAATCGAGATTTAAATCGCCGAAATACGTGGACCACTGACAGATCTCGCACCAGCATCTGCCACCAGTCGACGGATTGATCTGTTGCTTCGCATCCTTCGTCGGATGGACTGGTGGCCGACGCCGAACGGAAGCAATGATCCGTTGCATCGCATCCTGCGACGGATGGACTGGTGGCCGACGCCGAACAGCTGTTACTCCACCCATGTAACAAATAGCTTTAGCTTTGATGTTGTGCTGGTGCATCAAGGTGTTCCATAACTGACAACAGGTTGGCTAGGGCAACCTTGTTTGCGTCCGTATCTGGGACGGCAGAATACCTGCTCAACTCAGTCCCGAGCATCAGATTCAGATACACTATTCAACTCCACCTGGGAAGCTAAATCCAGCAGGGTTTGAACAATTGTGTCAATGTGCGCCATGCTCAAATCTGTCCGACCAACGAGATCCGTCAGTGGTCCACGTTTTTCGGCGATTTAAATCTCGTTTACCGGCAACTTCAATGACGTGAAAAGTAACGATGGCAAAGTGGTGTCATACCGCTATACCTTTTTTTTTTTTTTTTTTTTTTTTTTTAAATATACAGTATATATATACATTTATTAAATTCACAAACATTAGAATTTACACATAACAGGAGGCAAATGACACTTGGCGTCATACCGCCATACCCACAGCGGAGGTGGAGAGCTGCTGACGTCACTTTCCTGCGCCGCGCGCTTACTTTGAGATTGCGATTTCATTTTCGAGTTGTGGTAACTCTTGTGCAGGGCAGGACCACGAAAATTAAAAAGCAATGCTCTCAGTTTTCTTTTTGATTGTGTCATAAAAGGTGCGACACGAATAAGAAAATGAAAATGCATATAGGAATATTTATTAATGATTTTAATTATGAGTCAAATAATGCAGCTTCGTTCTTAAAATGAAAAAGCATTCTGCTATTGCTTTTTCATTTTTGAATTTTACATTTCATATTGAATTTTGGTAACTCTTTGCTGGTGCATGTTTTGAAAATTAAATCTCAAATGTGTTTTCCTTCATTTGAATTAAGTACAAGAATGAGCAGTCTTGAAGAAAATGAAAATGCAGATTGAATGACTTATTAACCATTTTAATTATGAGTCAAATAATGCAGCTTCGTTCTTAAAATGAAAAAGCATTTCTGTTATTATATTCTTATTTTAATTTGGATTATGGTAACTGCTTCCATATAAAACAAATACATCCATAAATATAAACAATGTGAGAATTGTTTCTTGCAAGAGCTGCACTTCAACCCATGACCATCGATAAAAGTGTACACATCTAATCGTAAACAATCTGCTGCAACCTGAATTTCCACTTCTGTGTCTATAAACCAGTCACAGCTTGACTGATGGCTCTGAAGAAGCAGTTTCCATCAGCCTCTAAATTCTCATTTGTACACGGCGAACCTAATGGGCCTTTGCAATCAGAAATTGGAAAACTCGCACGGTCCAAATGAATCTTCAAGTTTTTGCAAAGGTCTAAACAAACATCAACATCAAGGGGAGAGAAGTTACACTCTTCATTGGTCACAGCACTGACAAACTCTACGTCAGAATTATCCATGTCAAAGTGAGGAGTTTTGCTCTTCTGAAGTGACTCACTGTTGCCAGCTGGTGCTGGAATTTTAAACCGTGACCGGTTTCGCCTTGATGAAAAGAACCATGCAGAACCTTGGCTTATCTAATACCAGTGCCATGATCTGCCACTGCATCTTCACTAGTACTAACTGATGATGGATCACAAATCACATGTGCGAGGCGTAGAACGAGCGGAGCAGTCAGAGAGAACAGAAGAAGAAAGAAAAGCCTCCTTAGCTTAGTTGATCTTCTGTGTTGCCTCCTCTGGCTTGGTGCTGGCAACCACGGGAGCCACAGGAACCACGGGCACAGCTCTGGTCATCTGTGGCGTCGCCTCCAGCTGATTAAAATAAGAAAGATGTGATTTTATGCCAATAAACATAGAAAGGAAAACACTAGGCTTTACACGATCACGATTTTTGTGCCGATCACCGATCAGTGAGTTTAAATAAACTGATCACCGATCACCGATCACGTTAGGGGCAATAAATACTTATTTCTGTACACCCCTTGCCTTCTCAGGAGCACCGTCTAAAGTTGTTTGCTTTAGCATCCGTTTCAGAGTTTGCTTTTCTTTTTCTTTCTCCGCGCTGCGTTTCTTAAACTCGACATGCTCCTCTGTGTGTATCTTTTCCAAGTGCCTGATTAAATTTGTGGTGTTGAAATTTTTTACCAAAGTTCCCCCGCTAGGTACTGTAGCGTTGCATATATTGCAGATAGCTTGTGCTATGTCTGTTTCTCTCACTTTGAGAAACTTCCACACCCCCGACACGTTTGTTTGTGTCGCCCATGGATGTTGCTGTCGTGAAGATTCAAAGAAACTTTATTGTCCGTCACATAGCGACAGTACTCAAAACAGGAAGAGGCACGAAGACGAAAATGAAGGCCTTTGAATCATGAATCATTAGCTCTCGGATACAAACAAATAAACATGTCGATGCTGTGAAACTACTTTGGAGGAAATGAGACAGATTAAAAAAGTTTCAACACGACCATGACGTCATTGATCGGTGATTCATGACATGACGCCCGATCACGAATGTTTCAAAAAATGGCAAATATCGGCCGATCCAATACAGCCGATAAGATCGGTGTAAAGCCTAGAAAAGACACACAGGTGATGAAGTGGAAATGAATAAGTACAAACCTGCTGCACTGCTGTGACATTGCTGGAGGCAGACTCAGTCATGTGGACAGTTGAACGTGTTGCCCACACCTGCAAATACAAGGACACAAAGTAACGTTTAAAGAACTGCATTTATTGTCCTATCACAAAGATGCACACAATGAAATACACATATCCCAAATACCAACATGTCACTGGTTTGTTTTGGTTTTTGAGGCAACGCGTGCTGATCGACGTCTCAGGCTGGACATCTGGAAGAACATAAAGAAATGAATTCATAAACAAAGTAACACACTAATTAAACTGTACATGTACTGTACATATGTGATCTTGTGTTGATAATAGGGGTGGGGCGATACGGCTAACCCACAATTCGATACTGTGACGATATTTGGCCCACGATAATGACAACATCACGACACACGATATCTTCGATATCTTCGAAATTTTGCAGACGATATGTGACTGAAAAAGAAAAAAATACCCATAAAAAGGAAAATGCCTGTGATCTTGCATTTATTCCAAAACTTTGTATAATGTACAAACGTGCACTGCACAAACAAACATATTAAAGTGCATGAACATTAATAACTTTCATGTAAACAAGGACAGTGCTTTCTGGTAATGTAAAGTCAGTAGCAACTTGTCTTATCTCAACTTGGGGACTTCGGATATACAAACTGACGGGAAGATGAAAGAGGGAAAAAAATCCTTTCACTGCCCCGATTCTGAAAATCAATAAAAAAATGATGCAGACAAAATAAATAAATAAATAACCGCGTCCCCAAAATATACGGGACAAAGTGAAGTGCGTCCCCCATCAGTTCATTACGGGACAGGCTTTTTATTTGCAAATATGGGACAATCGCGTATTTTACGGGAGGGTTGGCAACCCTATCTAGACCACAGACGGAAATTAAATGAGGTTTTGTCATTTTCCCTAAAAAACGGGACAAATTGTGTCCCGGGAGAGATTTTGTCTTTCCCGGGACAGGTGGACAGGTGGTGTTTGAAAAAAAATATTGATATTTGCCGTCAGTGTATCGATTATTTATTGCGACAGAAAGCACAACAATATATTGCAATATTGATTTTTTTTTTCACCCACCCCTAGTTGATAAGTGTATGAATAATTGTGTGAATGTTACCGAGACAGCTGGGGAAACCCTGCCAGATGACTCCACGACGGTCTCCATGTGGTCCAACAGCACAGCCTCACTGAACCACACGGGATTGGACGGGATGTCTGTGTGAAATGCAGTCTCAAAAGCTGTTGGTACCGTCTATAAAAAAAAAGAGGAGAGGAAATCAGAGTCAACTTAGGATAAGTGTTCATTTTTAAAATAAAAAGTTGCACAGTTTGACAAATACACGATTGGGGGGAAAAAAAAAAAAGAGGGATGAACAGGTTACCTCAACCTCCTGTCCAACAAGAGTCCATTCAGTCCTGAGGTGCACCTAAACAGAAAACAACATGTTAACACATATTTGTCATATCAAATGAAGAGCAAGTAAGGCTGAAGAAGGCAAAACTTACACCATCATAATACCACCATGTACAGCTGACGAAGGGGGAGGTGATCGGCCATATACACAAATGTTAAACCTGGAAGAAGTGTCACATAATCAATTGTGTAATCACACAATTCTAAGAAATATCTGTTAGCACAGTGTCACTGAAGAGAAAAAAATACAACAAAAATATGTATTTTACACACCCATGCGTGCAGCAACACGATGATATACTTGACGTAGCGCTGTTTGTAGTTCTGGCTTGACAGTCAGGCGAGATGGAAAGTCAAGCACAAACACCTACAAAAAACACCAAACAAACATAAAAATGTAAAATAAATTCATGAATATTCTTGTTATTGAACTATGGATCATGGAATTACTTGATATTGATAAAACAAAGTGGCGATGACATTCATGTGTTCAAATTTTTTTGTCACAGCAGATAAACAAACCTTGGGCCAGCGGTCCAACACAGTTGCCAGTAGCGCAGCAAAATCCTGGGCGGAGTCTGTTACAAGCCTGTGTTCAAGGTTGTTGCCCGGCGCGAGAACACAAAACCATCCACAAGTGGACAGAGATGTGAGTCTCCCACCACCAGAACAAAAACATAAAGAAACTCGTGGCTTGACAAAATCACGACCCATACCTTCTTGTCTGGTTGCTTGGCCTTAAGAACGAACTTGCACTGTTTTGTCAGTCAGGAGCAAAACGGGCCATCTTCGCACCCAGGTCGCTGACCAGTACCGCGCCCTGTGTAAACTGACAAAAAAGAAAAATCTAAATATGTTTTTTTAGGAATACAACATAACAACACAGGCAGAACATGAAATCATGAACGTGGAAGTACTCACAACGTTCAAAGTCCTTCCGAGGTGGAAAAGGTGTCCAATCCCGTTTTTGCTCCAGGCGTCGTTTCATGGCCAGAGAGCGACGGAATGCCTTGGTGTTCGGCATCTGAACAATGAAATGAAAGATTGTGTCATTTCCAATGAAAGACAATGTTAACACAAGTTTACAGAAAAAAGTGATGTTTTCTCACACACAACATCAAAACACAGAAAGGTTTCTGTACCTTTGCAGCTGGAGACGATGAGCTTAAATCAATAAAGCAAAAGAAAATGTGTATGTGTACTCTTGGATCCTAACCCTAATGCCATACAAGTCTATGGGGTGAAATTTCAACTTTGTCCTAGAGACTTGGGGCCACTTGCTTTTTCATCAGGAGCCCCCAAGAAGCGCCCACGCCAAATTTGGGGTTTCTAGTACTTGAGGAACCCCGAAACCCTAACCCTAATTTCAGCTAAGCCTAACCCTAACCCTAGTTTCAGCCTTATTGTTAACCCTAATTCAATGCAAGTCTATGGGGTGAATTTTCAACTTTGTCCTAGAGACATGGGGCCACTTGCTTTTTCATCAGGAGCCCCCAAGAAGCGCCCACGCTAGATTTGGGGCTTCTAGCCAATGAGGAAAAATTTGGAGCAGACACGAAAGGGTTACAGCTGAGAAGGCACTTAAGATCCTCAAAGGACTGTTGCCACTCACTAGACCAAACAAATGGTTTCAATGGACTGGTTAATTCTTCTCTCGTGGCCGGCAGCTCCACTGCCTTAGTGCTGGAGATGCCCGCTCAGGGGCGCCGCCAGGAATTTTGGGCCCCCTTCAAAAAAACAAAAACAAATGGGCCTCCTTTGCGCAGCGCTTGTCAAAAGCTTCACATCACTCAAAAAATACAGTATAGTTCAATAATAGTGCTTGAGTCCATCTTGACAGTGTCAATGTATTTTTATTGTGAATTCTCCACAAAGCAAACTCTTAACATTTATGAATGATTCATGAAAAAACACTTGATGTCTCTTGGACAAAGTTGAGCTTTGACCTTCATAGACTTGCACTGCATTAGGGTTTAGCGATGAGGCTGGAATTAGAGTGAGGGTTTTGGGGTTCCTCATGGGCTAGAAGCCCCAAATTTGGCGTGGGTGTGTCCAGGAGGATCCTGATGAACCTGAAAGTGGCTCCATGTCCCTAGGACAAAGTTGACCTTTGACCCTCATAGACTTGTATGGCATTAGGGTTATCGATAAGCGATACAAACCTGGTGAGTTTAAGACTTAGTGACTCTACGTACATGAATGTATGGGGTACCCCGTCCTTACCTTGTTCCAACCTTCCCTCCACAAACCTGGCTGTCCAGTGCAGAAGTCAAAGTGAGAGAGAGAACAAAGAAGGAGGAGGGCCTGTGACGCCGCTGCTGATTGGCTCGTTGGTCGGTTGAATGAGCCAATTCTAGAGCTCCCCTCGGTGTCCACACACTGCAAAATATATCTAAGAAATAAACACTTAAATTGAGAAAGAACAGGCTAGAAACAAGTCAAATTATCTGCCAATGCAGTAAGATATTTAGACTTGGTAAGATTTCTTAAAATAAGACGATATATCTAGGCATTTGAAGAATGGGAAAACTCTTGAAATAAACAGTAAAGCACTCATTCCAAGGACTGTACTAAGTCAAATAAACTTGATACTAGCTTCTCAATTCTTTTTTCACGTTTGCTTCTTTCTTAATTTGAATGAAAAGATCTTAAAACCAGACCTACTAACAGTGCAATTCTTCTTAATTTAAGTGTTCACAATATTAGCTTTTTTTTCTCAAAATGAGACAAAGCATCCACCCCCCCTACGCCCATTCCCCCCCAAAAAAAATAATTCAGCAAACAGAATTAATATTGTCAACAACTATTTATTCACTTAAATTGCTGACAGTGCCTTCACTGCCTTGTAATAAAAACGTCACTAAGGCATTGCATCTTAAAACAACCTCAAGCAATCATTTCTAGAACGCAAGTAACAATTGTTACAATATTCACCGTCATCATTATTGAATATTGATTCAGATTCCCTGACACTCAGTTACACAAAAAAAAACAAAAAAACAGCATGGGGACAGCATATAGTGTTGTGTTCCTATCACCACTGATAACATGTTTGTTCCAACAGACTCCCACGCACCCTCAAGTTACAACTACCAGGGGAGTGTATCACTACCTATGCCTAGTACACAGCTCTACTCCCCAATAAAATCTTTCCATTCTGCCATGGTCTTTTTTGTATGAGGCTGTGGTGTCTCACTCATGGATAGTGTCCTGTAGCACTTCTGTCTGAATGACAGAGAGAAGGGTTGCCACACACTTTTGAATATGTGAGGTGCAGGGCATAGTAGTAACCCATCAGATGAAGCAGACCGTCACTCAAGTCTTCCTTGGCAAGCATGGTGGCGGGAGTGGCTCCAAGACAGATGAGACAGCGGGTCCCATCAAACAGCAACACAGAGGTGCAGAAAGACCTCTTCTGCGAGTACATTGTGGGATCTTCTGTTGGCTAAAGAAAAAGAAGAAGGAAACGCCACATCCATGCATGGAACTATGAAGTGTTGAATGTGAGAAAATGCAAACAAACTTTCACCTGAATGACATGAAGCAGTGCCTCACTGGCATGTCCCAGCTTCTTCGGTGGTGGACTTGGTGAAGGAAAGAGTGTGGGGAGTGGCCTGAGCAGCGCGATGGAATATTCCACTGGAATAGAACAAATCAACTTTGAGTTCAAAGTTAGTCTTCCTAAAAATGAGTCTTATTAGGTTTGTGTTGATCACAAAAAAAATCTTATTTTTTCAGCATGAAGAGTATTACCATTCTGCATCTATTCATTCAGCGCAACATAAACCATCCTATGTCCAAGGAAACAGCTACACAGTCAATTAGAGACACAGCAAAATGAGTCACCTACATCCAGCGTTATGCGTGGCTTCATCACTTCATTTTTTTTCCAAACACCATAAAATTACACATTGGTGCAGAAGTCTTCCCATCTCTTTTTTTAGTTCATCAATGAATTTTCTGTTGCCCTTATCCAGAATGTGCCGCAGCTCATTCATCGCCTATAATGCAAGTCAGTGTTAAAATCTGCAAAAATGCTTGCTTTTCATCATAAACCAAAACAAGTTAATCACTTACACGATAAAGATCCTTGACACATGAATATGCATCCAGGATCTTTGTTGGCCTTGTCCTGTTCTTTCAGAACATCACTATCAATGAAGGATCTTCTTGCTTGAAACTGCAGGTCAAGAATTTGGGAGACAGCATCTTGGTTGGGTTTTGGTTTCTTGTACAGCTCCTGCAGGGTCTGATAATGTCTGGCCTGTGCTGTCAGACCATCTTTGGCTGATGAAATGGAGGAGACAAATCAGTAAATCAGTCAAATGGATGCAGAATGAAGACACAGTTCCTGGCTTCATTCGGGGCAGTCTTGGTACGGTGGAATTCTCAGCCGAGAGGAAACCAGATCCAAAACATTATGAACAAGAGAGAAACAATAGACCCAATTAGGAAAAAAGAAAAAAAAAGTGTTATGCTCGATGTTTTCAGAGCAAAGTAGGTAACCAATCACATCTACACTAATAAGGGCCCAAATCCGTTTCCTCCTGAGAAAGTGTTCTGGTCCAGGAAAAAGGTCTCTCAAATCATCACGACGGAGGGTGTGGAGCAAGACTTCATCGATGTTGGCAGCTATAAAGACAGTCCAATCATTAACAAACCTTTTACACTTAACAACTCATACATTTTTTTAACTAATGAATTTAATTCAACTTGACAAGTCAAACCAAGTTTGTTTTGTGCCAATTTCTGTTATCAGAATTAATTGTAAATGCAATTCAGTTTAGACATTTTGTCTCAAATTTGTAAAATACTTCTTTTTGAAATCAGTGTCAGCATACAGTTATTTTAATTACTTAGCGGACCAATCAAAGTCATGGAAATTTTTTCATACCTACACATGACATACCATTTAAAATTGATACTGTGACATCATCCAGCTCATCCATTATTGGCCCCGGTTTGGATGTCCATTTCATTTCTCCTCAATCTGGCAGGGGAAAAAAAATCATCATATTAAGGTCACAATTAGGACAAGCTGGCCTTCCGACTCAAGATCCGTTTTTTTTTACAATGCCCATCTGCCATGGATCCCAAAGTTCCCATGCAATTAAAAGTTGTGACACCTTATCTGAATGATAACCCTAGACAGCTCAACGGATTGCTAGTCATACAGACAACAATCAAAATTGGAGTGAAACTTGTAACCACAATGCCTGCAACATGGTGGTACTTATGGTAATAATCAACAAATACCAGTGTTCTTCGTGACAAAATGACAACATCTGATAGGATTGTGCCACCTTGAACTGCAATCAACTTAAATATTGATAAAAACAAGCAAATTGTACCTAAACTACATCTTCAATCAATCCAATTTGAGCACCCTCTACCCCATAAACTGAAGAAACTGCAATACAAACTTGGTAGTACAGTATTTCGTCATGCCACATATAACTAGGAATGCTAATTGCTTGTTCACATGACAAGAATTGCAGTACATCAATCCAATACAAAATACACACTTGTGACACTTGTCATCAAGCTCATAAATCCATCGAGTCGAGATGAGCACGTGCAAGGAGTTGGACACCGTGAGTTCACGTAAACAGAGCATTGCGTTTGCGTAAATTATGCACGGCTATCGAGCTAGAAGCCAAGTCCGATTTGGTGCACACAACCACACTATAATGCCTCTCAATGTCCTAACCCATGCCACGCAACAAACGTGAAGAACCGATTTGAGTTTCTCACGGGACCAGCAGTGAAGTCACAACCGTCGCTCCAAATGAAATGTCGCAGCAGGAGCCTGAGGATTTTCTGAGTCAACATGCTGATCAACAGGTAACGTAATGTTGGCTTCCTTGACGACATTAGACAACTCCCTGTTTATATTTTATTCATATTTTAGTACAAAGCCTCCTTGTTTTATGATCTTTGACTTGTTCGGTTTTTGTTTTGACATTATGCTGTTAGTGTTTATTTCAAATTAACAAGAAGTACCGGTACAGATAGTAGGAAATTAATATAACACTTGCGTCAAACAAAGAATAACTAACTGTACATATCATGTCTACAGGAAGGAGCTGGTACATTAAGTGAGAATATTCAAGAATATTAAGAGAAGATATATTCAAGGTTGTCCTGAGGTCAACTGTACCAACCATTGCCAGAGCTTATGGCAATTTGATGTTATTGTACAGTAAAAATGGAATATTGGAGCTGTCGCAAAACCAAACAAAAAGCCAACTTTAAGGCTTATTATCTCCAAAATGATACAGTAATCAATCACATTTAGAAATCAAATGTTTCTAAATGTCAAGTCAGTAATGTCAAGTCAGTGCTTGATGTGTCATCAGCAGGCGTCGGCGTCAGTAATGGGGCATCGGCGGGTTTCGGGCGGAATCGCCAGGCGTTGGGAAGCGTCGGCGGGTGTCGGGGGCTTGTGGCCAGGTGGCGGACGTCACGGCAGGCAGTGGCCAGGTGGGCTCAGTCCCGCAAACGCTGCTTACAGCTTTAATTTTGTATTGCTTTGATAACATTGTTTAAGTTGAGTTTAAATTTACACTATTTTTTTTTTCTTAGCTGCTAATTGTTCAAAAATGCTGATGTTAAAAGTGTGTTTGCACAGTAAATGTTATGGCACTTTAATTCATATGGCAGTACATTTAAAATAACTGGCCGTCAAGTTCCAGGAACTGACAAACTGCACTGAGTTGAGTGAGATTCTCCAAAGGAACTCCAGTATAAATGTGGACTTTACATTCCAGTCCCCTGTGAAGAAAAACCCAAAAGTGAACGTTTTTGTGCCTCACCCTTTCTAACTGGGACATTTGCAAGGGAACGCAGACTGGTTATGCTGCTCCCTGATAAAAGAAAAATGTTTCTGCTGTTACCTCAGAAATTGCCTGTTATTATTGTGGCTCAGGATTTTGGAGGTAGATTTTTTTTTATTTTTCATAAGGAACAGGATAACAGTAATGCCCTGGCATTGGCAATAAGCTTTAATTTTGTATTTGCATTTTTTTTAACTTTAGATTTACATTAAAAATGTTTCTGTGTAAAGTGCTGATGTTAAGTGTTTGCACGATAAATGTTATGGTGCTTTTGTTTATATGGCAGAACATTTAAATTAAAGTGTATGAAAGACTTCTTTTAAATTCATTATTGGCTTTTGCGTATACATTAATTGATTAATCGTGATTGATCAGGTAAATCATGCGATTAATTGCGATTAAAATTTTTAATCGTTGCCCAGGCCCAGTAAAAACATTTTTCTGGTGCCAGCATTTCGTGAGGCAGAAGTTGATTCATACTTCAGTGCCTTGGAGCGAATAGCTTCGCCACTCAACTGGCCAAGAGACATGTGGCCTGTCCTTCTCCAATGCAAGCGGGTGGGAAAAGCACAGGAGTTGGTGTCTGCTCTTTTCTTAGAAGACAGCCTGCAATATGATGTTGGAAAGGAAGCAATTTTTCCTGCTTATGAGCTTGTTCCTGAGCCCTACCGGCAAAAATTTAGGAACCATAGAAAATCCAGTGGTGAAACCTTTGTCGAGTTTGCATGGGAGAAAAGCAACCTCTTTGATAAATGGTGTGCAGCTAATGATGTCAAAAATGACTTTGAGTCACTCCGTGAGCTCGTTCTTTTAGAAGATTTTAAAGACTCTTTGCCAGAGAAGGTGGTAATGTTCTTGAATGAACAGAAAGTGTCGTCATTGTCCAAGGCTGCTGTCCTCGCAGATGAGTTTGTGTTGACCCACAAAAATGTCATCTCATCTTCCCCCCCGATCGGACACGCCTTCTGCTTCTCGTCCCACAAGAGCCGAGTCTAGCCACCTCCCTCTTGAAAAGGCTAGAGGGAAGGGACTTCTGGTTTGGCCATAAAGCGGTAGACTGCGTGACACCAGGGCTCTCGACCGTCCAGGGTAAAAACTCCCCGAAAACTTGAATAACTATTGTCAGATATCATATTAACTACAAAGTGATCAGGGGAACGTTGGAATGGGAAGGAAAACTCGATTCAACCAAAACAGAAACACGGTAACAGACAATATGGCGGAACTACCAGCTTGCTCTGAAACAGAGGGAGATGGCGAAACGAACTCCTCGTGACTAACGACGCGAAAAAGGGGTCGGACATAGAAATTATTAGCAAGGAGATACGGGATTTAAAAATGGAATCAAAAGAAGTCCTTTGCACGTTTGGAGAAACACTGAGGAACGACGTGGAAAAAGACTTGGACGACTTCAAAGACAAAATAAATCAACAACTTGCGAAAGTCATCACCGAACAGGAGCTCCAAACCAGCAAGATCAACGAGGCTGAGTCGCGGATTGAAAAGCTAGAACGTTGGGCACAGGAAGCTAATGACACTCTGGTCATATCACTGAGAGAACAAAAAGCTCTTCAGGACAAGTTAACTGACCTGGAGTCCAGGCCGAGGAGAAACAACCTACGTATCTATGGAGTCACTGAAGGAGAGGAGGGAGAATCTGTGGCCAAGTTTGTGGAAGACCTGCTGAAAAGCGAACTGCACCTGCCAGCAGATTTTAATTTCCAAATTCAGAGAGCACACCGCTCATTTGCACAGAAACCAGCGGACGGTGCCCAACCGAGACCCATCATTGTTAACTTTCTGGAATTTACTACCAAAGAGAGGGTCCTGAGAGAGCTATGGACAAAGAAAATAGAACTGGGGAATAAAGTACCCTCATTCCATCATGATTACGCGACAGAGATGGTCCAAAAGAGAAAGGAGTACAACACTGCTAAAAGAATCCTGAAGGAGAAGGGCATCTGGTTCCACACGCCATTCACCAAGATGAGGACCCACTGGGATACGGAAACTCGAACCTACAACAGCGCAGAGGAGGTAAAGGAGGAATTGGCGAGACGCGGCCTGGCGTAGAAGACGGCGGTGGCGACGGGTGCGGAGGGGCCTGCGGCACTCGGTGCCCCACACTACGACGGAGTGGCAGTGCAAGGAGGGATCCTGGAGGGGCTACGCATCAGCACGACGCATCAATACGCATAGATCATCATCTATCAAAAAAAGACTAGATGTGGCGAGGGGGAGGGTCTGGCGGAGGTGGAGACAATTCAGATGGTGGGTATAAAGGAAAATTGGGGGGCGTGGGGGGGGTTGCCTGACAATGCCACCTGGGGAGTTGCACCCCAGGAAATAAACTATAATAAAATTCCTCGGGCTACACGGGTTCGTTACGCTTTGAAATTTAAGAGGACGAGACAGACTTCCAATGAAACAGCTTTATTTGACAACAATTTAAAATAGACCAGGTTTAGCTGCCTGAGTGTCAAGGAAATAAGTACCATACCAAAAAGACTTCGGCTTTAACAGCCAAGCGGTGAATGCACAACGATCACGCACACACAGCACCACCTCCCGATGAACGGGCACCCGGCAGGGTTCCTCCTCCAGCTGCGCTTATGGCCCAGCCCGCTCTGGGATTGCTAGCTGAAATGCTAAGAAGAACTGCAAAGTTCTCAGCGTGGACACGCCAGAGGACAGAGTGCTGACTCCAGCCTGCGCTTGTTTTTAAAAGAGCTGCTTTCACTCTGCACTCTGGCGCAGGTGTAATCAGTGCGTTTACATGCAGAGCTTAATCGAACTAAGCAATAATTCGGTTTTCTCGTCCAATCGGAGTTCTCATCTTGTCCCCCTATACATGCAGCTGAGAAATTTGAATTACTGACGGGAACGTGTCCTTCTCCCAACAGTAGGGGGTGGAGTGAGCCTTTTCAGTTGGTCAGCTGCTTTCGGTTGACATATTACATCATTATGATATAGAATGATAGTTCATAATGTACGTGTTACTTACTTTGCAGATAAGCTGTACCCTATTTCTTGTGCTCATGGTTATCTTAAAAGATAAGATAATGGTTATCTTAAAAGATAACCATGAGACAAGACAATTCTGATGGTGGGTATAAAGGAAAATGGGGGCGGGAGGGTTGCCTGACAATGCCACCTGGGGAGTTGCACCCTAGGAAATAAACTATAATAAAATTCCTCGGGCTACACAGGTTCGTTACGCTTTGAAATTTAAGGGGACGAGATGGACTTCCAATCAGTCAGCTTTTTTAACAGGTAGGCAGACTCAAGAAGACATTAGACGGGTCCTATACATAATAGATCAGATCCAAAAGCAGGGCCTGCGAGCTGTTACTGGTGAGCCTTGGCTGTGTGAATTGGAGATTTCTGTATCAAGTTCTTGGGAAACTGGGGTTCCAAGAAAAGTTAATACAGTGTATTCAAGGTCTCTACCAAGAACCTACGGCAAGGATAAAGATTAATGGTACTCGTCAAGGATGTTGCCTATGCGCTACATTGTTTGCTATGTTCATTGAGCCGCTGGCACAAATGATCAGACAAAGTAACAATCTAAAAGGAATACATATAGGAGAGCAGGGACATCTAACAGGGCTTTTTGCTGATGATATTATTTTGGTTCTCCAAGACTCGGACAGAACCTTACCTCATTTCATGTTGATAATAGAAACCTATGGTAAATACACAGGCAACAAGTTAAACATAGCAAACACTCAAATTCTCACGCTGAATTATCATCCAGGCCGAGAAATTAGAGGAAAATAAAAAATCAAATGGAATTCCAAGGTTATCAAATATTTGGGTGTGCTATTGGCAAAAGATCTTTTGAAAAGGTTTGAAATCAATTAGAATGCTATTATCAATAATCTATAAGAGATCTAAGAAGAGTTTATGATTTTTTTTTTTTACCCTGTGCATCTTTTGTTTTGTTAGTAGTACTTGTCACTGCTCCAACACGAATAAACATGCTGCATCCCACTAGATGGCGCATTTGCCTTATTTACAAGCACCACTGTCATCGGAGCTGATTGTTGCCACTCTCAGCAGCGTGCGTCTACTAAGGTCTACTAAGATTCCACAATCTATTACACCTCGTGAGCAAAACAGGCTACAGGTAAAATTAAACATCTTCAGTTGAGCAACTCAAGCAAGTTAAACTGATTTAAAAACAAACAAACACTATAATACTAGGAAAAGAATCCTCTATATGTCAATAAATACAACAGATTGAATATTCATAAAAAAAAAATGCTTACTTTAAATAAGAAAATCCAACAAACCAACAAGTGCAACACTAAAACGCAAACCAACAATCAAAATAATGCTTAATTGCCTTAGTTTCGTCCCACACTTATCAGCTTAGCTACTAAGAATAACACACATTATTCACCTGGACAGAAGGAGGTTCTGAGGAATGTGTTGGTCCTGGAGCTTCCTGGTCAGGATGTTCGGGAGATCCCTCTGGCTCAATGTCTGGAGCGCCAACATATTTTAGAATTGCTCCTGCAGAGACAAAGCTCATTAGATCATCAAGCAAAAATAGATCAGAAGCGCATTTTAATATTTTATTATTACAGTGATGTTGCAGTAATATAGGAAAATTAAAAATTCATTTGTTTTTAAATTAAACGTTATGGTTGCAGTGTCCCTTTAAAGCTTTTACCCAATTACAAAACTGTCATTTTTAAGAGTTTTTGGCATTACTTTACACACTGTACTAGTTAAAGTAATAAAACTAAGATAAATGACCCACTGCCACAACAGTCTAAAATAGTCAACACCATGCCAAATGAAGTATTTCCATAAAATATTTCTTTGAATTCTAAAACAGTAGCACATTTCTAATTAAGGGCCTACAAAATACAAACTAAGCTTAGTAAATTCATCCTAAGTTAAGGCTAAAATAACATTAAGAGTCAAATATGTGAGAGACAACTTCCACTGAACAATAACAGGGGACTGACTACAACAACTACAACATGCCCTCCCTCCCGCCCTCCCTGTTAGAATGTGAATAAACGGGTGTGGAGTCAATCAGTCATTCCCATGGCAGGATAGGCCAACTTGGCAGGACATGGTCAACTTTCATAAAACAAACAAAAACGCTGATTCATGACGAACAAATATTAGCCAGCCAGCTAACATTTATCCGACGCTAGCTAGCTAGCTGGCTAGCAGGACAAATAAACAAACTTGGGGGGGGGGGGACAACAGCGTTTCACCTCCACCTCTCCAGCCCACATCACAAACAAATAACTTACCTTTCCCTTTTGCAAGTTTTTCTTGATCAGTTTTCTTTTCCTTCCGTTTGTCCGCACCGCTGGGATAACTCCTTTTTGATGCCATAATGGTGTCTGTTTGTTTTTAATCCTCTCGCTAACGGGAACGAATGGTAGCTGTCAATCATTCACGTCATACCTGTGCGTCGCTGGCCCGCTACGTCACAACCTGCGTGACAGTGCGGCAAGCCCCCAGAGTCCAAGATGGCGTCCCATTGCTTTCAATGAAGTTGCTCACCCAGCGCATGGCTCCCAAAAACTTTTTGACTTTCGCATTGATGAGATAATAGAGCATGCGCAGTTGTGTCAGTGTGGAGACTCACTGACAGACGTGCGCGCTCACGAACCGTACAAAATTCAAAATGGAAATGAATGTATTTTTTACGGAACAACTGACGATTGTTGTTTGGAAATTTTAGAAATAATAATGATGATGATGATGATGATGATGATGATGATGATGATGATGATGATGATTATTATTATTATTATTATTATTATTATTATTATTATTATTATATTAATAAAATAGTATTATTCTAATAATATACTATTATTTGTGTATTAAACAAGTGAGCAATGTGCCACTGAATAATAAATGATAATTCTTTGAAGCAACTCTCTATGGACCATAACAGCACTGCCACACATATTTTTTTAATTAATAACCTCTTTGGAAAGCAGACAAAGGAATGAAATGATTGGTCTATTTATTTCATCAGAACTAAAAAACAAATAAAAAAACAAAAACTCAACGATCTTGAAAGTTCCTCCCTGAAAGTTCCTCCCTTTCTCTTGCACCTGTCGATGTGTGTAGCTAACACAAATCTGCAAATATTTTGTCGTTCTCATGGAATTAAACAGCACACCATGTTAATTTATCAGCGACTGCTCTCTCTTTTCATGCAATTCATCACGCTTAACATGTAATGCTGAATCATGAAAGCTATGGAGCAAAAAATAATAATTACATAAACCACAAGTGAAATAAAATGTGTCATTCATTCAATAAAGATTTCATTCATTCATCTTCTATACCCGCTTATTCCTATTCAGGGTCACGGGGGTCTGCTGGAGCCTATCCCAGCTGTCTTAGGCCGAAGGCAGGGTGACACCCTGGACAAGTCGCCAGTTCATCGCAGGGCCACATAGAGACAAACAACCATTCACACTCACATGCACACCTACGGACAATTTAGAACGTTCAATTGACCTCACATGCATGTTTTTGGAGTGTGGGAGGAAGCCGGAGAGCACCCACGCAGACACAGGGAGAACATGCAAACTCCACACAGAAAGGTCCCAGGTCCAGGCCCCGGAATCGAACCCACGACCTTCTTGCTGTGAGGCGGCAGCGCTAACCACTGCACCACCGACTATTTTATTACTCAGTTGAAAATGCCATTTTATTTTATTTAACAAAGCATATCATTATTTCATCATGCATTTAATTGTTTTGTGGTCCTGTGTTTTAGTGCTTCATAATTGTATTCTGTTGTCAAATTTGCCCATCAAAGTCAGATTAGTAATCCTGTACATCAGTTTAAGGAAAACCAATTCTAGGTAATGGATTGCAGATCTTGTAGCACCTGTTACAATGGAAAGAAATGTATACATAATAAGTACGTCTGTGTGCCCGATATTTTAGCTAACACTAAACTTTCTGCACAACTGTCTGCATTGTGCTTTTTCTTCGGCCACAGAGAACAGAAAGGTCTGTGGTTCTTTGTTCACCCATGGTACAGTTTCATAAGCTTTTCAGTTTTTAATACGTGTTAATGTAAAAATCCACACGCGAGGCATTTAAAAATGGCGGTTTTGGTCTTTCGTGAAAGACTGCCTTTGGCCAATCAGTGTCCTGAACGTTGCTACGTCACCCTTATGGTCTCAGCTCTGCTCGCTTCGAACCCCAACGAGGCAGGTACCAAAATCCTAACCCCTGGCAACGTGATAATTGTTTTTTTCAATTTAAGTTTTCGTTATTTTGTTCGTTTTCGTTAACTATTATAACCGTGGTCAGGACCTCTAGTGAGAAGATCCACTGGAGGACATTTAGAGCAAACAGTCAGACAACAGCAGCTTCACCACATCAGCTGAAAAATGGAGTTTGGATGCTTTCAGCTTCAAGTCGTGGACAGAAAATGACGTTTTCTTCTCCAACCTTCTCTCAGCTCCAGAGGTTGGTGGTCTGCAGGAGCTTCTACAGCAGCAGAAGATCAGTCTGGAGAGGAGATGTGAACGTGTGACTGAAGGTGAAGAAGCAGGAAGTCAAAGTCTCCTCAACAGCATCTACACTGAGCTCTACATCACTGAGGGACTGAGTGAGGAGGTCAACAGAGAGCATGAGGTCAAACAGCTGGAGACCAAGAAGACCAAGGAGATCCTCCACGACCGTCCAATCAGGTACAGCCAGATCTTTGAAGCCTCACCTGAGCAGCAGGGACTCAGGGAGTCAGAGTGGTGCTGACCAGGTCTCTGGGCTGGACTGGGAAGCCTTGGGGTCCCACTGGAGGAGCTGGAGGAGGTGACTGGGTCCAGGGAAGTCTGGGGGTCTCTGCTGAGGCTGCTGCCCCCGAGACCTGACTCCGGATACGGCAGTAGAAGATGGATGGATGGATGGATGGATGGATGGATGCCAGGTGATAGAACATTTCATAAAAACAGACTCTGCATTATAACTTCTATTACACTCTAAAAAACTCACTCCAATATAACTGCACTCGTCCTTCTCTCACATTACATTGGATCACAATGACCAAACAACACAACAAAGACAATGATCCAACTATACTGCCACGTCCAGACTCAGTGTAGGTCTGTAGGCCTCTTGGACCTTCATGTGAACCACTGCGTGTTGACTGGAGGTGAAACATGACTGACTGCTGTCCTCCTACCTGGACAATGCAATCTCACTTTCATTCTGCTGCAGATGGCCATTTTCATTTTACACTGTCCAAATTTACAGCTCAGGGCGCTGGGACGAATTCCAAATTGTGTGCAGATACAGGCCTACACTTCAAATAATTATGAGAAAAATCCAACGTAAAGAGAGCACTTCCATTAGGAAATAGTCAACATGAAATTTCGTCTTCTACTGACACCTGCTGGTCAAATTGAATAGTTGCAAATATTGTGAAGAAGTTGTCATCTAATTCTAATCCTAAACAATATGGCCATTCCAAGTCAAGTATTAAGACAATTAATCAGGTTTGTACTGCTTGATTGAACACATTCATCCCGTTCCAGTGCACTAAAACCCACTTCCCTTCAGGACCGTGTCAGCGAAGCCAAAACTTCCTTGAGTGACGCTGTTTCCCAGCATGCAATGCGAGCTAGCGATTCACAATACTATTCCATCACAAACATGGATGTAAAAAATAAAAAGGGACGAAAAATGAAACTTCAGGAACAGCAACCATTGCAATACAAGCAGAACTGGGCCGAAGTTTTATATTGTGTACACCATAATACAGCCTTCTGGTGGACAAGCCATACTATTTAATCAGTGTCTTCCTATGGCACTTCCGTGGGTAGAAACTCGTCGTAGAGGTCACGTGCTGTGTGCTCGTCACCCCACCAACCACCTCGGGGAAGGTCTAACAGGAGAAGCTTGCTGGCGGAAATGATGCACTACAAGTGGATGTGACGCTCATGAGTGCGATGGATGAGGTAGAGCAATGCTCCAGAACCCGATTCAGACTACTCTCCCTCCACTTTTTTTGTTTTGTATGAGCGTTTTAAAAAAACAACATAATGATAATCGAATAAGCTTTAGTTTATTAATCAGAATTAAAACAAGTAGGTTTTGCCCTTACAAGGTTGTAGATTTGTTATAGATGAGTTCCTTTGTTGTAGCTTGAAAAACTATATATGGGATGTACCATGACCTGAGGGATTTCCTCATCCCATCCCAGCTTGGTTCTGATGCTGAATGTGAATGTATCTTGCTGTACATCCCACTGAGCTCCAAGGGCCCTTTCCATAGGGAGCTGGTCTCTGTCAAGGTTAATTGTTTTTACCTCTTTAGCTCTCTGCTCTTCAGGAATGGCGGCCAGCACCGAGCGATGATTGCTCACCCACTTATTGAGCTTAAATCCACCTCTACCGCACAGGTCTGTTAGCTGCTGGTACAGATGTATTGCTTGTTCTACCGTGCTGACGGCCTTTAGAATATCATCCACGTAGAAATTTTGACGAACAGTGTTTATAACCTCGGCTGGGAAGTCATGCTGATTGTCGTCGAATGAAGCACAGCTTGGGGATGACACTGCCCCAAAGATGTGGACCAGCATCCTGTGCTCTTGTAGGTCCTTTGTAATGTCCCCATCTGGCCACCAGAGGAAGCGTAAGAAGTTTACATCCTGGTTGGAAACTCTTACTTGATGAAACGTTCCCTCAATGTCAGTCATGAATGCTACAGGGCCTTGGCGAAAACGAAGCAGCAAACCTAGCAGTGTACTTGTCAAATTGGGACCCTGCAGGAGCTCTTTATTTAATGATGTTCACTCACTTTCAATCTCACAGCCACTAAAAAACCTGATTGTGATTGAGAGGTCGGAGGAGGGATGACCGTCAGGCTGGCTCGACTGCTCTTCCTTCTCAGCCGTGGTGCGTCCAATCAGCAGCCGACATCCAGGACCGCACCTGCAAGGCGTCATCCACTCTCACACACACACACACACACACACACACACACACACACACACACACACACACACACACACACACACAGACACAAACACAAACATAGAGGCATCTAGACCCACCTGTGGGTCATATCACCCCCTCCCTTCAGAACTAAACCCTATTAACATACCTACAAACAAAACTAAACAAGAAAAACCTCACTTCCCCCGAAATAAGAATTCCGCAGCTAGCCCACATCATAATGCACCTGCCAACACATTATCAACCCCTCTTCCTGTGGCAAATCTGGAGATTGAAGTCTTGCGGGGGCAGAGACCACCGCATCTACGAGGGCATTATAGTCTGTAAAAACCTGACCCCAAATTAACATCAAGATGGGCACTGTCAGAAGAAGAGCCAAAGCTTCTTTCTTAACTTCCCAATAATGACTCTGTGTGCGTGCTGCTTAGTTGTGGCATGTCCCTCTACTTCTATGTCATGGTGCAAAACTGACGTACGGCGGGGGTGGTCAGAAAACAATAGTGGGTGGCTCTCAATTAATTTAACAATATCATGACGGGCTGATGCAGGCAAATGGGACAAAAACGATCTTAAGTTATTCATAATTTCAGAGTTTCCCAGGCGCGCCGAAGGCACACCGATTTTTTTTTTTTTTTTTCAATGAGCCGTCCCTCCGCCAATGGGCACGGAGGGGGCGGAGGCTCAGGCGACACATTTTTCCGAGCGAGTAACGCCGGGTTCACACTGGACGCGGAAGCGCCACGAAACGCCGCGAAGCGCCGCCGAGCGCTTCCATTTGGCGCCCACGTTAATCAATGTAGTAGTTCACACCAGACGCGAACAGGCGCGCGGCTCCCCTCGCGGATCGCGCCATGCATTTAACGTCAGT
Source organism: Nelusetta ayraudi (assembly GCF_046127955.1). Lineage (NCBI taxonomy): Eukaryota > Metazoa > Chordata > Actinopteri > Tetraodontiformes > Monacanthidae > Nelusetta > Nelusetta ayraudi. The sequence goes on from NW_027466185.1 coordinate 123,640, forward strand.
TCACTGGACGTGGAAGCGAAGCGCCGCCGAGCGCTTCCATTCGGCGCCCACGTTAATCAATGTGGTGGTTCACAGTAGACGCGAACAGGCGCGCGGCTCGAGGCATGCATTTGTTGTTTCGGCGTCTGCTCTATTTCGTGCGCGAGCCGCGAGCGATCCTCGTCTACAGTACAGGAAGTCGCTCAATAAAAACGAGAAAATCCGGTGAATTTTCAAAATAAACTAATTTCAAAATAAAAACCGAATGACAAATTCGATCATATATCATATTTGTATGTTATATTTGTCAGTACATTATATCAGTGTGCGAGAGAGATTAAACACACACACACACACACACACACACACACACACACACACACACACACAGAGGAAGACTTGATCAAAATACGTATGTTTGATCCTAGAGATGCCGGTCAATGATCATTATGAAAGAGGTCTTGTCTTGAGATGGACACCTGATTGCGTGTTTCTATTTATTTACACACACACACACACACACACACACACACACACACACACACACACAAAAGTAAGCTACGGAGCAGGCTGGCTACGGGGCGAGGGGGGGCGATGATGAAAATGATTTTTTTTATCAATTTTTTTTTAAAGAAAAAAAAAAGAAGCTCAAGTGGGAGTGAAAAAAAGACTGCAGCTGAGCAGAAGCGCTTGTCGACCGTCGCGGAGCTGTTCGCGTCTGGTGTGAACCAGTTGGAGCCTCGCTCACTAAATTCGTCGGCGCTCCGCTTCGTGGCGCTTCCGCTTCCATTGAAATGAATGGCACGAGCCGCGCGTCTAACAAAACAGACGGCGCGAAACAACCTGGCAAACGCGAATAAGAATGTTGACATTCGGAAAGAGGATGAGACCAGGGCGATGCTTTCTCTTCTAAAAGAGATGGACATATTAAAATAACGCGCAACGGAGACCTTTTTAAAAAGGGTAGCGCAGCAAATGCAGGGCTCCGGCTTTGCGCAGCCCTGAACAAATACGTATTCCTTCGTATTTATATTTCTACCTTTTCGTTCACATTTTTTATAAGTTAGAAGAATTTTAACTTTGTAAATAAAAGCACAGCAAAAACATGTTTTCCTGATTTGTTTTTATTTTGGTAATTTCGCTGTTATTCTGCTGGAAACGGCGTGCAGCGGCACCAGCTTCCTCCACGGTTGGCACTTTAATGAGCGTGTGTATAACTGAAGACACCGTTCCTTTGCATAACTTGTACACAAACTCTCCCACCAGTCTGCGCAGAACCCGAATCCAACAAGAACGAGAGTTTGGGGTCCGTAGCGACGGCACAAAGCGTAGCATCGAAGTGTTGTTGTAGCCCTCCAACAGCAGACAACGTTCTTGTCTGCCTTTTAAAATAACCATGAGCACAAGAAATAGGGTACAGCTTATCTGCAAAGCAAGTAAGACGTACATTATGAACTATCGTTCCATATCATAATAGATTTAATATGTCAACTGAAAGCAGCTGACTATATATATATATATATATATATATATATATATATATATATATATATATGTATATATATATATATATATATATATATACATATATATATATATATATATACATATGTATATATGTATATTTATATATATATATATATATATATATATATATATATATATATATATATATATATATATATATATATATATATATATATATATATATATATATATATATATTAACCTCTTTCATTGAACTCCAAAACATACATGGTCAAAATCCATATTATTAGTATGTTGTTGTTTTTTTTAAATGCTCATACAAAACAAAAAAAAAGTGTGACATCCACATGTAGTGCATTATTTTTGCCAGCAAGCTACTCATGTTACTACTGACGACATTGACCCATATTTTCCATATACTCACCTGAATCACATGCCCTTCAGACCCCCTTACAAGGGCCCCAAGGAGTGACGCACAACCAGCACGTGACCTCTACGATGAGCTTCCGCCCACGGAAGTGACATAGGAGGACACGGTTTAAATAGTATGGCTTGTCCACCAGAAGGCTGTATTATGGTGTACATAATATAAAACTTCGGCCCAGTTCTGCTTGTATTGCAATGGTTGGTGTTCCTGAAGTTTCAGCGTCACTCAAGGAAGTTTTGGCTTCGCTGACACGGTCCTGAAGGGAAGTGGGTTTTAGTGCACTGGAACGGGATGAATGTGTTCAATCAAGCAGTACAAACCTGATTAATTGTCTTAATACTTGACTTCGAATGGCCATATTGTTTCGGATTAGAATTAGATGACAACTTCTTCACAATATTTGCAACTATTCAATTTTACCAGCAGGTGTCAGTAGAGGACGAAATTTCATGTTGACTATTTCCTAATGGAAGTGCTCTCTTTACGTTGGATTTTTCTCATAATTATTTGAAATGTAGGCCTGTAGTTGATGAGGAATCACGGTGTGCTAACGCTACTCAAACAGCTTCGATGAAAAAAGGGAGTGTGATTTAGGTTTGTGGTACATTATGACAATCTTGGACTTGCAAGACTGAGGCGATGGTTCAATTCCCATCAATGTGTATTATATATGTGTTATTTAGCTCATCTATTCTACATTTTAAATAGATCACATTTGACATCTGACCCACTGAACACTTACTATTGAACATATTTTTAAACTATGGGCTATTTAGTCTTGTTTTAGGATATAATATAATTCATTGCACAAACTGTCAGGCTAAGTATAAGAGCTATAGTCTACTACAATCAGTCGTGCCAAAAAAGAGACATTGTCTTTATTTTTCATTTTTATTTTATTGTGTCAGCATTGAACCATACAAGCATGTAGTGTTGTCCAACAAGAATGCATGGCGAATCAAATCCCAAACAACCTATGAAACTATGAACACATTTCCATTGCCCTTCATTTTATTGAGCACTAGATGACCTCCTCGAGCACTGTGTCATTGAAGCCTCGAGTAATGAACCATTTTTTGAAACAAGTGTTGAAGCTTCAACAAAGCCTCGATCGGCCATCACTACCTACGGCTGCGTGCTCTAACACAATTTCAGAAGTGACTAACTGCAGAGTTGGGAGCGGAGGAGGGATGACCGTCAGGCTGGCTCGACTGCTCCTCCTTCTCAGCCGTGGCGCGTCCAATCAGCAGCCGACATCCAGGACCGCACCTGCAAGGCGTCATCCACTGTCAGACACACACACACACACACACACAGACACAAAGATAGAGGCACCTAGACCCACCCGTGGGTCATAACACTCCGTGTGGATCTTTTCACTCTGGCATTGAAAGGGGGTGCTAGCGCTAGCCGTTTGCTAAGCTATGTACAGACAGCACCACCGCTTGCCAAACCACATAGTCACACCGTTTATATACAACAACTCGTCATCAATATCTCTAAAGTAGAAGTCAAGAACTTTTTTCAATAACGATAACTAACTCAAACTTTTTTGTGTGTTTATAAAAACAAACTAAAACAAACTTAAATTGAAGTCATATTTCACTTTGTTTACGTCTGTCAAATGAATATTTGCACAGGAAAATCTTTTAGTTTTACGCAGCAGCACCTAAATGCACGTCGCGTTCTGTGACGTCACCCCTCTTTCACAGCAGTATGTTGACGAGCGACTCGCGGCGGGAAAGTCCGATATGCCACTTTTTCCCAATACGACGAAGAGAGTGACAAAAGCCAATGTCTTGTGGTGGAAAGACACAAAATATGTGGCTTGCTTCTAAAAAGGGAAAAACCCCGACAAACCTCCATTTAAGAAGCAGCAGTGGTGAACATGTTTATTGAGACTGGGAAGTAGACACGACAGTATGACTCAAATATCCTGTGGCGATGAGAGTGGTTATGGCTATCTGATAAAGCAAGATTTAATATTGGGAATTTAACAAAATGAAAAGGAACCGACAACGCCACCCTGGGAATTTCACCCAGGGAGTTCTACTAAACACAAAAGTAATAATTAGGCACACAGGTAAGTTCTACGAGGAAGGAGTAGGAGACGTGGTTCAGAATGTTTAAAATATCAAACCAACTTTTATTCAACATTTAAAAATAAAAGGAACAAACAGACCACCACTTAAAACGGAGCTACTGAGCTCCTTATTCTTTGTAGAAACTGAGGCTTACCGATGAGGGGGCCAAACGGGGGAGGAACCAAAGAAAACAAGGAACACCCCACTCACACGTGACACACCTGCAAAGAAAGTGAAGTGCAAAAAAAAAGAAGAAAACAACCACAATCCCGGGTCACAGCACTCAAAGGGGCCCACCACCCGGGACACCGCCACCACCAGCAGCTCTCAGCGACTACAAAAGAAAAGATAAACAGTTGGTTACTAAAAGTTCCCTAAAATCTGTCACATGTACTGAAATACACACACACACACACACGCACGCCAACAGAAACAAGACGACTCACGGGATGTGATGATGGTGTTCAGAGCTGAGGCCACCTAGATATAGCGGAGCAGGTTGGATGGGGACGGAAGCCCAAGGGAGTCACCCCAATCACACGTGCACATCCCAGTGGGCAGTCAAAATTGGGTGGCGACAACACAGCAAACTAAAACCAAAAAAAGAGGGATACCACCACCCGTCAACTGTACCAACCATTGTCAGAACTTATGGAGCAATTGTATTTTATTATACAGTAAAAATGGGATACAAGGTCGTTTTTGCCTGTTTGAAAAGCTAAAAAACAACAACTTTGAGGATTAATATCTCCAAAATGCTACAGTAAAAATGTTTGAAAATAACTGAGGATGTAGTCATGGTGTTCCTCAGGTCAACTGTACAAATCATTGTCAGAACCTATGGATCAATTTGATGTTATTGAACAGTAAAAATTGAAACAAAACAAAAAAAAATTCAGAGAGAGAGAGAGAGAGAGAGAGAGAGAGAGAGATACTTAATTTTAAAACCAGAAGTTAACGCGCTTGCCATTGAACTAGCGCTGACTTTCTCAGTGGACTCTCGCAGTAAGTACGGCAACACGGGCGCAATGAAAATGTAGAAGCGGCTGGCTTGACTGCGCGAGGACGAACGGCGGCTCACTTGACCGCAGTAACAACAACTACAACAACATGCCCTCCCTCCCTGTTAGAATGTGAATAAACGGGTGTGGAGTCAATCAGTCATTCCCATGGTCAACTTTCATAAAACAAACAAAAACGCTGATGATTCATGACGAACAAATATTAGCCAGCCAGCTAACATTTATCCAACGCTAGCTAGCTAGCTGGCTAGCAGGACAAATAAACAAACTTGGGGGGGGGGGAGACAACAGCGTTTCACCTCCACCTCTCCAGCCCACATCACAAACAAATAACTTACATTTCCCCTTTGCAAGTTTTTCTTGATCGGTTTTCTTTTCCTTCCGTTTTTCCGCACCGCTGGGATAACTCCTTTTTGATGCCATTATGGTGTCTGTTTGTTTTTAATCCCCTTGCTAACGGGAACGAATGGTAGCTGTCAATCATTCACATCATACCTGTCGGCGTCGCTGGCCCGCTACGTCACAACCTGCGTGACAGTGCGGCAAGCCCCCAGAGTCCAAGATGGCGTCCCATTCCTTTCAATGAAGTTGCTCACCCAGCGCATGGCTCCCAAAAACTTTTTGACTTCCGCATTGATGGGATAATAGAGCATGCGCAGTTGTGTCAGTGTGGAGACCGTCACTGACAGACGTGCGCGCTCACGAACCGTACAAAATTCAACGTGGAAATGAATGTATTTTATACGGAACAACTGACGATTGTTGTTTGGAAATTTTATAAATAATAATGATTTATTATTATTATTATTATTATTATTATTATTATTAATAATAATAATAATAATAATAATAATCACCCTTTTTATTTTATTATTATTATTATTATTATTATTATTATTATTAATAATAATAATAATAATAATAATAATAATAATAATAATAATAATATAGTATTATTATAATAATATACTATTATCTGTGTATTAAACAAGTGAGCAATGAACTGAATAATAAATAATAATTCTTTGAAGCAACTCTCTATGGACCATAACAGCACTGCCACACATATTTTTTAATGAATAACCTCTTTGGAAAGCAGACAAAGTAATGAAATGATTGGTCTATTTATTTCATCAGAACTAAAAACTAAAAAATAAAAACTGAACGATCTTGAAAGTTCCTCCCTTTCTCTTGCACCTGTCGACCGGTCAACTTTTGGCTTCACTACAGTGTTCGAGAAAATGCCGACCTGTGCTGCAATTAACTGTGTCACCCGATCAACAGGCAAAGGGTGCAAAGGACCCACGTTACTTCGGTAAGAATGATTAATGAAATGACTGTAAGGCACTTTTATGCCACTGACGTTTTTACATCAGTACGTTTGTGTGTAACACAAATTTGCAAATATTTTGTCGTCCTCATGGAATTAAACAGCACACCATGTTAATTTATCAGCGAGTGCTCTCTCTTTTCATGCAATTCATCACGCTTAACATGTAATGCTGAATCATGAAAGCTATGGAGCAAAAAATAATAATTACATAAACCACGAGTGAAATAAAATGTGTCATTCATTCAATAAAGATTTCATTCATTCATCTTCTATACCCGCTTATTCCTATTCAGGGTCACGGGGGTCTGCTGGAGCCTATCCCAGCTGTCTTAGGGCGAAGGCAGGGTGACACGCTGGACAAGTCGCCAGTTCATCGCAGGGCCACATAGAGACAAACAACCATTCACACTCACATGCACACCTACGGACAATTTAGAACGTTCAATTGACCTCACGTGCATGTTTTTGGAGTGTGGGAGGAAGCCGGAGAACCCGGAGAGAACCCACGCAGACATAGGGAGAACATGCAAACTCCACACAGAAAGGTCCCAGGTCCGGGCAGTTGAAAATGCCATTTTATTTCATTTAACAAAGCATATCATTATTTCATCATGCCTTTAATTGTTTTGTGGTCCTGTGTTTTAGTGCTTCATAATCATATTCTGTTGTCAAATTTGCCCATCAAAGTCAGATTAGTAATCCTGTACATCAGTTTAAGGAAAACCAATTCTAGGTAATGGATTGCTGATGTATTTTAGCTAGTACTAAACTTTCTGCACAACTGTCTGCATTGTGTTCAAGCTTAAATGAGTTAAATATGTTAAATTACACAAAAAAATATTGTACATTTGTTTTTGGAATGTTTTGCTTTTTACAGCTTTCCTTTTGGGGACAGAAAAAGGTTGCACAAATGGGTGGAAAATGTGAGAAGAAAAAACTGGACACCCAATGACAACTCCAGGCTGTGTGCTCTTCACTTTGAGGAGAAATCTTTCATTTTGCGTGGTGAGAGAAAGTGCCTAACTTCAACAGCTGTCCCAACCATTTTTATTCATTCATTCATTCATTCATTCATCTTCTATACCCGCTTATTCCTATTCAGGCTCACGGGGGTCTGCTGGAGCCTCTCCCAGGTGAGAAAAAGTGCCTAACTTCAACAGCTGTCCCAACCATTTTTAGTTTCTGGAAATTCCCTCTTGCCTATTTCTTTATTGATGCACTGACAGTGGGAGAGCATGTAAACATAATCAGCGATGCCTTCAAAGACTTAAAAATCCTGGAGTTCGCACAGTGTGTTTGACATGTGATGGCCCATCTTACCATTTTGCCATGTTAAGGGCGCATGTATGGGCTGAAATATGTGCCACCAGAAACTGAATTTGAATCATTGATATTTGAATTTGAATGGCTAAATGCGAATAATTGAATTAAAATTTTGAATTTGAATCACATAATTTGAAATTGTATTGTTAAATTTGAATCATTGCATTGAAAAACTGTATTTGAATATAAAAAGATAAATTGAAATTCAATAAAAAAAAAAATTGATTGTCACTGAAAATCCAACTGTCTAGACTTCTTCATATTCAGTTCTCACAATTCAAGTTCAGATCTCAAAATTCAGTTTCAATTTACTGTGACAGACATCCGGGTGCTTGGAGGATGAAGGGGAAGAGCAATCAAGCTCAGATACACAGGACTCCTCTTCGGCCAATCAGCACTTACTTTTGTACACTTACGTTGATGGACCTGTGTTCCGGTTCAACTCACTACTATTAACGATTATTAACGATTTCTCCTTGTGGTCCAAGTCAGGGTCAATGTCTAGACAGTTGGATTTTCAGTGACAATCATTTTTTTTTTAATTGAATTTCAATTTCAAATTTTACTATTCAAATACAGTTCTTCAATGCAATGATTGAAATTTAAAAATACAATTTGAAATGATGTGATTCAAATTCAAAATATTAATTCAATTATTCGCATTTAGCTATTCAAATTCAAATATAAATGATTCAAATTCAGTTTCTGGTGGCACATATTTCAGCCCATACTCTTGGAGCAGATTTAAATGTAAATTCAATGAGGCCCTCATTTACTAATCCTGCTGATACCTCACAAGTGGTCCATGTAGTTTTAGATGTGTGCCCCATGATGAAGCTGCTTAGGAACACTCTTGCTGAAGCAACTTCACTACAAACAACAACAGGTAAAGTCAAGTGGAAATATATAGTGGAGCTTAACAAACTTCAAGAGTTGGAAGGACTGAGATTAGGAAACAAGTTAAAGATGGCACACAAACGGTGGAAAAGGCAGAAAATGAAAGTAAAACCTGCAAGTCAAGTTTTCAGCAGCAGTGTGGTTGATGCTCTGGAGTACCGCAACAAACAGCCACAGTTTAAAGGATGTGAGGAGACGGTCAATCTCTTGAGAACTATTGATGCGGCTTTTGATGCACTCAACAGCAGGAACCTTCTGGGTAAAGGAGACGAAGCACCAATGAGAACATCAAACAAGGAGCGTGCAGAAAAAAAATCCTGCTTAAAGCTGAAAGTCTTCTTCTGGATCTCAAAGATGACAACGGAAAACCTTTGCATTCTGGAAAGCGCAAGACCTGCATCATAGGCTTTATTGCCAGTTTCAGAAGTGTGCTGATCATTTTCCAAGAGCTGGTGGAAAGGTCTGGTGTCCCATGCCGCTATCTGTTGACGTACAAGCTTAGTCAGATCATCTAGAGCTTTTCTTCTCCTCTGTCAGAGCACGTGGTGACTTTTAACACCAATCCCACAGCCACACAGTTTAAAGCTGCTTACAAGCGTCTGCTGGTGAAGCATCAGGTCAGCACTGCAACAGGCAATTGCATTATTGGAGATGGCACCACCATTTTGGAAGCAACACCTGCCTCTGTAAGCACAGGCCGTAGATTTGACCTGAAACCTGTTGATCAACCCAAGACTGAGCATGATTATCCCATCTGCCCAAATGTAGAAATAGTGTCTGAGTACAAAGAGGCTGTTATCACTTACATTTCTGGCTTTGTAGTGAAAAAAAATAAAGTTAGACATAACTGCATTCCTTGCCATGACGCACTAACATCTGATTCCACAGTCCGTCCCTTCCTTCTCTTGAAAAACAAGGGAGGTTTGCAGAAGCCATCAGCAGGAATAATTGCTGTCTGTACAGGACTATTTGTACACAAGACTTTTGAAAACATCCCCAGGCATGATTCCCAAGGGTCATGGCTTCGCAACAGCTATCACAAAGGAAGTCCTAAGCTACAGTGCTGGCAAAAATCTTTTCCCAGGGCTGCACAACCACGTGTTTGAAACCACGGTGGATGACAACCACGTGCACACCTTGGTAAAAATGGCACCCAGCATTCATTGTACAATTAGGATGCACCATTTGGCGAAGAGAGAGACAGAATCTTGAAAGAAAGATTATGTTCGAAATAAATTCACCAAGCTGGTCCACGTTTACCATCAGTAGTGTAAACCATACTGTGTGTATTGATTGAATAGTAGTACTCATGTACTATTAGTAGTCTTATTAGTAGTACTAGTAGTCAATAGTTAGTCGCATTCTGTTGTGTAAAACAACCTTTACATGGGTCCATTACCTGGCTTTGTCTTATTGTTAAAAAAAAAACAACAACAACCAAACGTTAGCTTGTATTATGGAAAACAAGTTCTGACCTGGAAGTTAAAAAAAAAAAATATTACAAATATTTACAAAGGCATTTACACACACGCGCACGCACACACACACACACACACACACACACACACACACACACACACACACACACACACACACACACACACACACACACACACACGCGTTATTTATATTTTCATTTCGTCAATGAAGGGATTTTACATTGATTGTTCAGTTAACATGTTCAATGTTAAAATATTCACATGAAAAAAACCCTGAAAATCGTTACGGCAGACGTAAAAATGTTTTTGTGAGAAAGGGTTCAAAGTTATCTTGAAATCATTTATGAGGATACTCATTATAATATTGATGAAGTGTTGTTGTTTCATGTTTTGTTGGCTGTTTCAAGGGTTTATTTAGTTTGTTGTGACACAATCTAAGGTTCAATTTGTAAAGAAATAAAAGTTCTTGTGAAAAAAGATAGTGGTCAAAGTGATTGATATTTGTGTTTGTGTTTTTTGTAGTCTTGTCTGGATTTGTCCTGTTCGTTTCTGGTCTGTGTTTGTGTTCCCACTCTTGGCCTGCACCTTGTCGTGGTGAGTGGGCTTTTAACTAAGACAGGCCAATTATATATATTGTGTGAAGCCAGCAAAACAGTCATTATTATGAGAATTACAACTGAAGCACACTAAATAATACACCATAAGTCACATTTTACTTTTCTGTTATTAATCTATGTGTTATGTCAAGCCTCCACAGTGGCATGCTGCAGTCAAGATGAGACGAACAAGGTGAATGGATGGACGGATTGATGAGCCCAGCGAGCCTCCACCATCCACAGACAAGCCAGTCCCATTTTCCACCCAGAGAGATGGCTCTTCCATCTATCTTTGCCTGCCAGGGGATACAACCAAACATAGTAATTACAGATGGTGTTGTCTCTGTTAAAGTGATACATGAAAAAACAAAAACAAAAAACAAAATATGTTTTGTGATTCATGTTCATGACTGTTCAGAACCGAAATGATGAGTATGTCATCTGTGAAAGAGTAAAAAACATGTTGGAGGCCAGATTTAGCACTTGGCCTACCACCTTAGCACAGTAGTGCAGTAAATTAATAATACAAACAATGGACATTGTCATACGCAATACCCATACAATGACACTGTCACCTTAATACGATGCTTTAGAGCAGGGGTGTCCAAACTACGGCCCACGGGCCAACTGCGGCCCGCAGTCCATTTTTAATTGGCCCGCAACAAATGTTATAAATAGAATAGAATATGGGCCGCACTTCAACTTTTGCCTGAGTGTATTGCACTTCTTCAGTTTAACACCAGGGGGAGCTGCTCAACACTGAGTGCAATGCAGTTCCCACTTTAAGTGAGTAAAAAATATATTCCACAGTACCTGTGTGTTAATGCGCGACAGATATCAATAATGCGCATTAATTCTGTCACTACCCTGCTTTTGCGCACCACTTTTTTTATATGCGTTTTTCTTGTGAACACAGAACACTAGGCTTTACACGATCACGATTTTTGTGCCGATCACCAATCAGTGAGTTTAAATAAACCGATCACCGATCACCGATCCGATCACGTTAGGGGCAATAAATACTTGTTTCTGTACACCCCTTGCCTTCTCACGAGCACCGTCTAAAGTTGTTTGCTTTAGCATCCGTTTCAGAGTTTGCTTTTCTTTTTCTTTCTCCGCGTGTTTCTTGAACTCGACATGCTCCTCCGTGTGTATCTTTTCCAAGTGCCTGATTAAATTTGTGGTGTTGAAATTTTTTGCCAAAGTTCCCCCGCGAGGTACTGTAGCGTTGCATATATTGCAGATTCAAAGAAACTTTATTTTCCGTCACATAGCGACAGTACTCAAAACAGGAAGAGGCACGAAGACAAAAATGAAGGTTTTTGAATCATGAACCATTAGCTCTCGGTGTTATGCCCCGGCCTAGGGGGAACCAGGACACAACATAAAGGCTCCCCCCCTTCTCCCAGCTCTCAAATTAGACAAAGGTGCTTCGTCCACAGGATGGTTTTTATTAAACGTCACCATCATTGCTCTGGCATCAGGGAGGGCATGGCCAAAACAACAAACAAAATGGCTCTCTTATGGATCTTACCTATGAAGAAAACAATCAAATAAATGACAGTCAAACTAACCTCCTTAACTAAAACACAGGAGAAAAGGGTCACAACACAAATGGCTTCCCTCCCCTACGGGCTACGTGGACACAAAGGGAACTGAAATAGATTACAAAACAGAATTGATGGCTGAACACAGAATGCTGCTGCTGCGGCACATGGCCTCTGGTTGGGAGCTGGGAGAAGGACAAAGAGACCGAGGTGTTGAAGTCCTCCTCCTTAAATATTGGCACCAGCCAATCACCTTTCCGCACCTGGAACAAGCAAAAAAAAGGGAACACAGGATCTACTGCGCCATCTAGTGCCCAAACGGACACACAGCAGACAAAAGGAACTGACAACAATGTAAACCCAAATCTATACATTTACATAACACTCGGATACAAACAAATAAACATGTCGATGCTGTGAAACTACTTTGGAGGAAATGAGACAGATTAAAAAAGTTTCAACACGACCATCACGTCATTGATCGGTGATTCATGACATGACGCCCGATCATGAACGTTTCAAAAAATGCCAAATATCGGCCGATCCGATACAGCCGATAAGATCGGTGTAAAGCCTAGAAAACACACACAGGTGATGAAGTGGAAATGAATAAGTACAAACCTGCTGCACTGCTGTGACATTGCTGGAGGCAGACTCAGTCATGTGGACAGTTGAACGTGTTGCCCACACCTGCAAATACAAGGACACAAAGTAACGTTTAAAGAACTGCATTTATTGTCCTATCACAAAGATGCACACAATGAAATACACATATCCCAAATACCAACATGTCACTTGTTTGTTTTGGTTTTTGAGGCAACGCGTGCTGATCGACGTCTCAGGCTAGACATCTGGAAGAACATAAAGAAATTAATTCATAAACAAAGTAACACACTAATTAAACTGTACATGTACTGTACATATGTGATCTTGTGTTGATAATAGGGGTGGGGCGATACGGCTAACCCACGATTCGATACTGTCACGATATTTGGCCCACGATAATGACAACATCACGACACACGATATCTTCGAAATTTTGCAGACGATATGTGACTGAAAAAGAAAAAAATACCCATAAAAAGGAAAATGCCTGTGATCTTGCATTTATTCCAAAACTTTGTATAATGTACAAACAAACGTGCACTGCACAAGCAAACATATTAAAGTGCATGAACATTAATAACTTTCATGTAAACAAGGACAGTGCTTTCTGGTAATGTAAAGTCAGTAGCAACTTGTCTTATCTCAACTTGGGGACTTGGGATATACAAACCGACGGGAAGATGAAAGAGGGAAAAAAATCCTTTCACTGCCCCGATTCTGAAAATCAATAAAAAAAATGATGCAGACAAAATAAATAAATAAATAACCGCGTCCCCAAAATATACGGGACAAAGTGAAGTGCGTCCCCCATCAGTTCATTACGGGACAGGCTTTTTAGTTGCCAAATATGGGACAATCGCGTATTTTACGGGAGGGTTGGCAGCCCTATCTAGACCACAGACGGAAATTAAATGAGGTTTTGTCATTTTCCATAAAAAACGGGACAAATTGTGTCCCGGGAGAGATTTTATCTTTCCCGGGACAGGTGGTGTAAAAAGAGAACAATTCTGGGAAAAACGGGACGGGTGATAGCGAACGAGGCAGCTCTGCAGATTCGTAGTGTTGCCATTGTATTTTACCTTCGCAAAACAGTTGTTGCAGATTGCATATTCTTTATGAAGTTTCCTCCCGTCATCCGTCTCGTAAAAGCCAAAGTGGGTCCACACTTTAGACTGGTAACTTGCGGGTGGGTCTTTGATTTGTTTTCCGTTGTTGGTATTTTCCGCCGTTCTTGCATGTGCTCTTCCGTTGTTAACTCGTCTTATTCACCGGCCGCTGCTTACGCCTACTTGACTCTTACGGGATTAGCGCCCCCACAAACAGGACAGGAGAGATTAAGCCTTAGCCTCACTGAACCACACGGGATTGGACGGGATGTCTGTGTGAAATGCAGTCTCAACAGCTGTTGGTACTGTCTATAAAAAAGAGGAGAGGAAATCAGATTCAACTTAGGATAAGTGTTCATTTTTAAAATAAAAAGTTGCACTGTTTGACAAATACACGATTGGGGGGGGGGGGGGGGGGGGAAAGAGGGATGAACAGGTTACCTCAACCTCCTGTCCAACAAGAGTCCATTCAGGAGCGGGTCCATACACTGGCATGTGGACAGGACCTGTCACAACCACTCTGGGAGACACCCTGGGCGATGATTGGTTGTGGCACAACACCCCTGGCCTAGGTGAAGGGGGTGCGAGCTGATGGAGCATGCAGCATGCAGACGCTCCACCAAAATCAGTCCTGAGGTGCACCTAAACAGAAAACAACATGTTAACACATATTTGTCATATCAAATGAAGAGCAAGTAAGGCTGAAGAAGGAAGAAACTTACACCATCATAACACCACCATGTACAGCTGACGAAGGGGGAGGTGATCGGCCATATACACAAATGTTAAACCTGGAAGAAGTGTCACATAATCAATTATGTAATCACACAATTCTAAGAAATATCTGTTAGCACAGTGTCACTGAAGAGAAAAAAATACAACAAAAATATGTATTTTACACACCCATGCGTGCAGCAACACGATGATATACTTGACGTAGCACTGTTTGTAGTTCTGGCTTGACAGTCAGGCGAGGTGGAAAGTCAAGCACAAACACCTACAAAATAGTTGTATAAAAAAAACAAACCCAAACAAACATAAAAATGCAAAATAAATTCATGAATATTCTTGTTATTGAACTATGGATCATGGAATTACTTGATATTGATAAAACAAAGTGGCGATGACATTCATGTGTTCAAATTTGTTTGTCACAGCAGATAAACAAACCTTGGGCCAGCGGTCCAACACAGTTGCCAGTAGCGCAGCAAAATCCTGGGCGGAGTCTGTTACAAGCCCGTGTTCAAGGTTGTTGCCCGGGGAGAGAACACAAAACCATCCACAAGTGGACAGAGATGTGAGTCTCCCACCACCAGAACAAAAACATAAAGAAACTCGTGGCTTGACAAAATCACGACCCATACCTTCTTGTCTGGTTGCTGGGCCTTAAGAACGAACTTGCACTGTTTTGTCAGTCAGGAGCAAAAAGGGCCATTTTCGCACCCAGGTCGCTGACCAGTACCGCGCCCTGTGTAAATTGACAAAAAAGAAAAATCTAAATATGTTTTTGTAAGATTTATTTGGAATACAACATAACAACACAGGCAGAACATGAAATCATGAACGTGGAAGTACTCACGACGTTCAAAGTCCTTCTGAGGTGGAAAAGGTGTCCAATCCTGTTTTTGCTCCAGGCGTCGTTTCATGGCCAGAGAGCGACGGAATGCCTTGGTGTTCGGCATCTGAACAATGAAATGAAAGATTGTGTCATTTTCAATGAAGGACAATGATAACACAAGTTTACAGAAAAAAGTGATGTTTTCTCACACACGACATCAAAACACAGAAAGCTTTCTGTACCTTTGCAGCTGGAGACGATGAGCTTAAATCAATAAAGCAAAAGAAAATGTGTATGTGTACTCTTGGACCCTAACCCTAATGCCATACAAGTTTATAGGGTGAAATTTCAACTTTGTCCTACAGATATGGGGCCACTTGCTTTTTCATCAAGAGCCCCCAAGAAGCACCCACGCCAAATTTGGGGCTTCTAGTACTTGAGGAACCCTGAAACCCTAACCCTAATTTCAGCTAAGCCTAACCCTAACCCTAGTTTCAGCCTTATTGTTAACCCTAATTCAATGCAAGTCTATGGGGTGAATTTTCAACTTTGTCCTAGAGACATGGGGCCACTTGCTTTTTCATCAGGAGCCCCCAAGAAGCGCCCACGCTAGATTTGGGGCTTCTAGCCAATGAGGAAAAATTTGGAGCAGACAGGACAGGGTTACAGCTGAGAAGGCACTTAAGATCCTCAAAGGACTGTTGCCACTCACTAGACCAAACAAATGGTTTCAATGGACTGGTTAATTCTTCTCTCGTGGCCGGCAGCTCCACTGCCTTGGTGCTGGAGATGCCCGCTCAGGGGCGCCGCCAGGAATTTTGGGCCCCCTTCAAAATAACAAAAACAAATGGGCCTCCTGTGCGCAGCGCTTGTCAAAAGCACATCACTCAAAAAATACAGTATAGTTCAATAATAGTGCTTGAGTCCATCTTTGACAGTGTCAATGTATTTTTATT
>NW_027466185.1:145000-260000 GCF_046127955.1 Nelusetta ayraudi
TGTCTGGTTCCTCGTTGCAGATTAAACCTTTGAGAGGTCTGGCTGTTTGTTCTGACTGAGGCGCACGGAGAGCTATATAATGTTCGTATCCAGGATATAAATGAATTCCCGAAACCAAATTTTTGTAGTGTTGAGAATAAGAAACTCCAATTGACCCTGTCAAATGCTTTTTCTGCATCTAGCGAAACAATTGTTGTTTGTAGATTGTTGGTGTTAGTATAATCTATCAGATTGATAAATCTACGTACGTTGGAGGTTGAATCTCTACCTTTAATAAACCCTGTTTGGTCAGGATGGATTATATATGGAGTAATTTTTTCTAGTCGTCTAGCTATTGCTTTACAAATAATTTTAAGATCAGTATTGATTAATGATATTGGTCGGTAGCTAGTCGGAAGCGATGGGTCTTTGTCCGGTTTGAGTATGAGGCTAATGTTAGCAGAATTCATGTTTGATGGGAGAAGTCCAGTATTTAGGATCTCTCTAGCCATTCTATTATAGGTTGGACCAATAGTAGGCCAAAGTGCCTTATAAAATTCTACTGGGAAGCCATCAGGTCCTGGGGCTTTATTTACTAGCATTTGTGCCAAGGCTTCTTCAAATTCCTCCTGAGTGAGATCTGCGTCCATTGTAGTAGCCTGTTCCTGATTTAATTTAGGGAGCACAATACTATTAAGAAAGTTATCTATTGAGGCTTCTGAAGGATTATTATCGGAGGAATATAATTTTTTGTAGAAATCTCTGAAGCATTGGTTAATTTCTTCTGGGTTATGGGTTAGTTTGCCATCCAGGTTTTTGATGGAGGAGATTGTTGCTTTTTCTCTGTTTGACTTTAGCTGGTTCGCTAAGAATTTGCTAGAGTTATTATTGCATTCAAAGTTTTCAAGGCGTAATCTTTGCATTTGGAACTTGGTTTTTTTATCTGTCAGTTTGGCTAATTCCGTTTTTAGTTTGCATAACTCTTTCCATATGTCTTCTTCCTGTTGGATGGCATATGAAGATTCTAATGTTTTAATATTATTAACTAATTCAGACTCCAGAGCTAATTCCTTTTTTTTTTTGTGGCATGAGTAAGATATTATTTTGCCCCGCATTACTGCTTTAGCTGTTTCCCATAGAACATGTACAGGAGTTTCATGCAAGTCGTTAATTTGTAGGAATATTGTCCACTCCCTATTAAAGTATTTTATAAAATCTGAGTCTATGAGTAATGACGTGTTCAGCCTCCAATTCCAGATCGGTGCTCTAGGTGCCTTTGTAGAGACAGAGATAGAGGCAGGTGCATGATCACTAATAGTGATGGAGTGGATCCGGGCTTCCCGGATATCTGCTAAGAGTGAGTTGCTGGTGATAAAGTAGTCCAAGCGTGAGTATGAATGGTGAACAGAAGAGAAAAAGGTGTACTCTCTGTGAGTTGGGTGGTTTGAACGCCAAGGGTCTGATAAACCAAAATCACTCATATACTGTTTTAATGTGTCTGCAGCTAATGAGTGTCGTTGGCTAGCTGAGGTGTTGGATCTATCAATATCAGAGTTTAACACTAGGTTGAAGTCACCCCCTACTATGAGTGTTGTGTTTACATGTGCAGAGAATGACAAGAAAAAGGCATGGTAGAAAGAGGGATCATCCACGTTTGGGCCATAAATACTAGCAATACAGTAATCTTTATTGTCAATGTTAGTGTTGATTATTATATATCTTCCATTAGGGTCAGATATTGTACTATTTATAATGAAATTAAGTCTCTTATTGATCAAGATAGCCACACCTCTCTGCTTCGAGTTGTAACTCGCCGAGTAGATGTTTGGAAAAAGGGTCGATTTTAGATTATGTGCTGTAGTGTTTGTTAAGTGAGTTTCCTGTAGTAGGGCAATGTCAGCTTCAAGAAAATTCAAATGGTTGAGAATTTTAAATTTTTTGTCCCTGGTACCTATACCCCGCACATTCCAAGTGACGAACTTAAGGGAGGTCATGTTTACTATATAGACCTAGAGTGGTGTATGTGTTAGTGTGTGTGTTACGTGTGTGTGTGCGTGCGTGCGCGCGCGCGCGCGCGCGCGCGTACAACTGCCAATGTAAACAAACATCGTTGCAATCTGTCACGGTGAACATTGTTACCAGAGAGAAGAGAAGTGAGGAAGAGACATTAGTGCAGTTTGAGGGGAGGGATTATTGAGGGGGGAGAATCAGTTCGATGCAGAAAAGTCATACTTTAACTGAAATGGCGCTTACGTGATTATCATTGACAACAATATTGGCATAAGCTGCGTTAATACGATATTACCTGTTGTCTTGAAGCCTGTGGAGAGAACGGTTAGTACAACCACGGAGTTGACTCGCTATCGCGGTAGAGCTGACCGTTGACAAACAGTTTGTCTACCGCGACAACCGCTTTAGAGCCTTCAGCGAGGAACCGTTTTGGGGTTCCTCAAGAACTAGAAGCCCCAAATTTGGCGTGTGCGCTTCTTGGGGGCTGCTGATGAAAAAGCAAGTGGCCCCATGTCTCTAGGACAAAGTTGACCTTTGACCCTCATACACTTGTCATTAGGGTTAGCGATAAGGCTGGAATTAGAGTGAGGGTTTTGGGGTTCCTCATGGGCTAGAAGCCCCAACTTTGGCGTGGGTGTGTCCTGAAGGATCCTGATGAACCTGAAAGTGGCCCCATGTCTCTCGGACAAAGTTGACCTTGGACCCTCATAGACTTGTGTGGCATTAGGGCTATCGATATGCGATACAAACCTGGTGAGTTTAAGACTTAGTGACTCTACGTACATGAATGTATGGGGTACCCCGTCCTTACTTTGTTCCAACCTTCCCTCCACAAACCTGGCTGTCCAGTGCAGAAGTCAAAGTGAGAGAGAGAACAAAGAAGGAGGAGGGCCTGTGACGCCACTGCTGATTGGCTCGTTGGTTGGTTGAATGAGCCAATTCTAGAGCTCCCCTCGGTGTCCACACACTGCAAAATATATCTAAGAAACAAACACTTAAATTGAGAAAGAACAGGCTAGAAACAAGTCAAATTATCTGCCAATGCAGTAAGATATTTAGACTTGGTAAGATTTCTTAAAATAAGACGATATATCTAGGCATTTGAAGAATGGAAAAACTCTTGAAATAAACAGTAAAGCACTCATTCCAAGGACTGTACTAAGTCAAATAAACTTGATACTAGCTTCTCAATTCTTTTTTCACGTTTGCTTCTTTCTTAATTTGAATGAAAAGATCTTAAAACCAGACCTACTAACAGTGCAATTCTTCTTAATTTAAGTGTTCACAATATGAGCTTTTTTTTTCTCAAAATGAGACAAAGCATCCACCCCCCCCTACGCCCACTCCCCCCCAAAAAAAAATAATTAATCAAACAGAATTAATATTGTCAACAACTATTGATTCACTTAAATTGCTGACAGTGCCTTCACTGCCTTGTAATAAAAACGTCACAAAGGCATTGCATCTTAAAACAATCTCAAGCAATCATTTCTAGAACGCAAGTAACAATTGTTACAATATTCACCGTCATCATTATTGAATATTGATTCAGATTCCCTGACACTCAGTTACACAAAAAAAACAAAAACAGTATGGGGACAGCATATAGTGTTGTGTTCCTATCACCACTGATAACATGTTTAGGGGAGTGTATCACTACCTATGCCTAGTACACAGCTCTACTCCCCAATAAAATCTTTCCATTCTGCCATGGTCTTTTTTGTATGAGGCTGTGGTGTCTCACTCATGGATAGTGTCCTGTAGCACTTCTGTCTGAATGACAGAGAGAAGGGTTGCCACACACTTTTGGATATGTGAGGTGCAGGGCATAGTAGTAATCCATCAGATGAAGCAGACCGTCACTCAAGTCTTCCTTGGCAAGCGTGGTGGCGGGAGTGGCTCCAAGACAGATGAGACAGCGGGTCCCATCAAACAGCAACACAGGGGTGCAGAAAGACCTCTTCTGCGAGTACATTGTGGGATCTTCTGTTGGCTAAAGAAAAAGAAGAAGGAAACGCCACATCCATGCATGGAACTATGAAGTGTTGAATGTGAGAAAATGCAAACAAACTTTCACCTGAATGACATGAAGCAGTGCCTCACTGGCATGTCCAGCTTCTTCGGTGGTGGACTTGGTGAAGGAAAGAGTGTGGGGAGTGCCCTGAGCAGCGCGATGGAATATTCCACTGGAATAGAACAAATCAACTTTGAGTTCAAAGTTAGTCTTCCTAAAAATGAGTCTTATTAGGTTTGTGTTGATCACAAAAAAATCTTATTTTTTCAGCATGAAGAGTATTACCATTCTGCATCCATGCATTCAGCGCAACATAAACCATCCTATGTCCAAGGAAACAGCGACACAGTCAATTAGAGACACAGCAAAATGACTCTACTGAACTACAACCAGTGTTATGCGTGGCTTCATCACTTCATTTTTTTTCCAAACACCATAAAATTACACATTGGTGCAGAAGTCTTCCCATCTCTTTTTTTAGTTCATCAATGAATTTTCTGTTGCCCTTATCCAGAATGCGCCGCAGCTCATTCATCGCCTATAATGCAAGTCAATGTTAAAATCTGCAAAAATGCTTGCTTTTCATCATAAACCAAAACAAGTTAATCACTTACACGATAAAGATCCTTGACACATGGATATGCATCCAGGATCTTTGTTGGCCTTGTCCTGTTCTTTCAGAACATCACTATCAATGAAGGATCTTCTTGCTTGAAACTGCAGGTCAAGAATTTGGGAGACAGCATCTTGGTTGGGTTTTGGTTTCTTGTACAGCTCCTGGAGGGTCTGATAATGTCTGGCCTGTGCTGTCAGACCATCTTTGGCTGATGAAATGGAGGAGACAAATCAGTAAATCAGTCAAATGGATGAAATTGTTTGGAGCATCAAAATATATCAAATGACAATTCAAATGTAAAAATGCCTGTGATATATCATGATATCCAAAACTATCAAAACATTGCCTAGCTTTCATACATTATCATTATTATTAAAATGGACATGTTTCTACTTATGTGAAGTGTGGCCATTATCAGAACTGCGCCCTGGTGTGTGACACAAAATAATTGTTGATCCACCAGTTGAGTCTGCATCATGATCTTCTTCTTGGTCACTTGCTGAGAAGTCAATGCGATGCCTTTTCTTCTTGTGGCCCCTCTCTGGTGAATCTCTTGTGAAGATTCTTGTAAGTGCTCGCCTGTGGTAAATAAAATTTCACTCATTGAAAGAACAAATAAAGATGGAAAGTGAACATGCACAGATAAAAAAAAGTATCAGCCAAAAATAACCACACGCTTCAAAATCTAAGTGCGCAAAATAATATAATCACTTACATGTTTCATTGTTTTGTCTTAATCCTTCAGCATGGGATAATACTCCACTAGTCTTTGAGACATTGCAGTGACTTCATGCTTAGAAGGGTACCAGACCCCCTCTCCTTGCTGACTGGCTCTCAAGATAGAAATCATGCTGGTGACAGTGTTTCTCACCAGCCTGCATCTCAGCTCTTTGAACATGACACATTTCCCCTCACTGGCAGTGCGGGCCATCTGGAAGTAGTGCTTACGAGCTTGCTCCAACTCACTGTCTGTATAGAGGGTGGGCAAACTTTTTTAGCAACGGGCCACATGACAGACCTGCATCGAGTCGGCGGGCCACGGAAGGGGGGGTTGTAGGTAGGTACAGAATTAGTCCGGGTGCAGAATCGTTCTGGGTGTAGTGACTGCCCGATACGGCAACTCCATTGGGAAATACCTCTACATCGCGGTCGAACGTGATATATGGATAGATCACGGTCAAAACGCTATTTCGCGGGTGATAGATAGATAGATTGTGAGACAATTTCGTGTATACAATATAATACAAAAGTACTGTAAATACGGCAGGGATTGACAGAAAAAAAAAGATAACCTTAATCAACCGATGTAGTTTGTCCTAATAGAGTTGCCGTATGTGACGTTGTTGGCATTCGCCCACTGGACAGAGGCGACTGCCAATTACGTCACATACGGCAACTCTATAAACGTACCGCGATCTATCCATATATCACGTTCGAACGCGATGTAGAGGTATGTCCCAATGGAGTTGCCGTATCGGCAGTCACTTCCGCCGGGAACGATTCTGCACCCGGACTAATTCTGTACCTACACCTCGTTGACGGGGGGGAAGCACGCTATCGCTATCGCGCTACACTAACTCGGCAAAGTTACGTGCCGACAAAGTTTCGTTGGGGGGTCCGGTGTTGGGGGGTTATGACTGGCTTCACGCGGGCCGGACAGAGACACGCAGCGGGCCGGATGTGGCCCGCGGGCCGGGGTTTGCCCATGTCTAGTATAGACAACATATTGTGGAGGAGTAGGAAGCTGTGGGGTCCTCTTTGGGCTGCTTTTCACCAAAGGAGTGGATGTCTGAGGACAGATTGGAGATGTCTCCTGGTGAAGACACAGTTCCTGGCTTCATTCGGGGCAGCCTTGTCTGGTACGGTGGAATTCTCAGCCGAGAGGAAACCAGATCCAAAACATTATGAACAAGAGAGAAACAATAGACACAATTAGGAAAAAAGAAAAAAAAAATGTTATGCTCGATGTTTTCAGAGCAAAGTAGGTAACCAATCACATCTACACTAATAAGGGCCCAAATCCGTTTCCTCCTGAGAAAGTGTTCTGGTCCAGGAAAAAGGTCTCTCAAATCATCACGACTGAGGGTGTGGAGCAAGACTTCATCGATGTTGGCAGCTATAAAGACAGTCCAATCATTAACAAACCTTTTACACTTAACAACTCATACATTTTTGAACTAATGAATTTAATTCAACTTGACAAGTCAAACCAAGTTTGTTTTGTGCCAATTTCTGTTATCAGAATTAATTGTAAATGCAATTCAGTTTAGACATTTTGTCTCAAATTTGTAAAATACTTCTTTTTGAAATCAGTGTCAGCATACAGTTATTTTAATTACTTAGCGGACCAATCAAAGTCATGGAAATTTTTTCATACCTACACATGACATACCATTTAAAATTGATACTGTGACATCATCCAGCTCATCCATTATTGGCCCCGGTTTGGATGTCCATTTCATTTCTCCTCAATCTGGCAGGGAAAAAGAAATCATCATATTAAGGTCACAATTAGGACAAGCTAGCCTTCCGACTCAAGATCCGTTTTTTTACAATGCCCATCTGCCATGGATCCCAAAGTTCCCATGCAATTAAAAGTTGTGACACCTTATCTGAATGATAACCCTAGACAGCTCAACGGATTGCTAGTCATACAGACAACAATCAAAATTGGAGTGAAACTTGTAACCACAATGCCTGCAACATGGTGGTACTTATGGTAATAATCAACAAATACCAGTGTTCTTCGTGACAAAATGACAACATCTGATAGGATTGTGCCACCTTGAACTGCAATCAACTTAAATATTGATAAAAACAAGCAAATTGTACCTAAACTACATCTTCAATCAATCCAATTTGAGCACCCTCTACCCCATAAACTGAAGATACTGCAATACAAACTTGGTAGTACAGTATTTCGTCATGCCACATATAACTAGGAATGCTAATTGCTTGTTCACATGACTAGAATTGCAGTACATCAATCCAATACAAAATACACACTTGTCATCAAGCTCATAAATCCATTGAGTCGAGATGAGCACGTGCAAGGAGTCGGACTCCGTGAGTTCACGTAAACAGAGCATTGCGTTTGCGTAAATTATGCACGGCTATCGAGCTAGAAGCCGAGTCCGATTTGGTGCACACAACCACACTATAATGCCTCTCAATGTCCTAACCCATGCCACGCAACAAACGTGAAGAACCGATTTGAGTTTCTCACGGGACCAGCAGTGAAGTCACAACCGCCGCCCCAAATGAAATGTCGCAGCAGGAGCCTGAGGATTTTCTGAGTCAACATGCTGATCAACAGGTAACGTAATGTTGGCTTCCTTGACGACATTAGACAACTCCCTGTTTATATTTTATTCATATTTTAGTACAAAGCCTCCTTGTTTTATGATCTTTGACTTGTTCGGTTTTTGTTTTGACATTATGCTGTTAGTGTTTATTTCAAATTAACAAGAAGTACCGGTACAGATAGGAGGAACTTAATATAACACTTGCGTCAAACAAAGAATAACTAACTGTACATATCATGTCTACAGGAAGGAGCTGGTACATTAATTGAGAATATTCAAGATAATTAAGAGAAGATATATTCAAGGTTGTCCTGAGGTCAACTGTACCAACCATTGCCAGAGCTTATGGAGCAATTTGATGTTATTGTACAGTAAAAATGGAATATTGGAGTTGTTGGGAAAAAAAAAAAAGAAAAAGAAAAAAAAAAAGCCAACTTTAAGGCTTAATATCTCCAAAATGATACTGTACATATGCTTGATAATGACTGAGGATATAGTCAGGGTGTTCCTCAGGTCAACTGTACCAACCACTGACAGAAATTATGGAGCAAAGCAATGTTACTGTACAGTAAAAAATTGAGTACTGGGCCCTTTTTGCCTGTTTGAAAAGCTAAAAAAAAAAAAAGGAAAACAACAACTTTGAGGCTTAATATCTCCAAAATGGTACATTAAATATGCCTTATAATGAATGAAAATATATTCAAGGTTGTCCTGAGGTCAACTGTACCAACCATTGACAGAGCTTATGGAGCAATTTGATGTTATTGTACAGTAAAAATGGAATATTGGAGCTGTCGCAAAACAAAACAAAAAGCCAACTTTAAGGCTTATTATCTCCAAAATGATACAGTAATCAATCACATTTAGAAATCAAATGTTTCTAAATGTCAAGTCAGTAATGTCAAGTCAGTGCTTGATGTGTCATCAGCAGGCGTCGGCGTCAGTAATGGGGCATCGGCGGGTTTCGGGCGGAATCGCCAGGCGTTGGGAAGCGTCGGCGGGTGTCGGGGGCTTGTGGCCAGGTGGCGGACGTCACGGCAGGCAGTGGCCAGGTGGGCTCAGTCCCGCAAACGCTGCTTACAGCTTTAATTTTGTATTGCTTTGATAACATTGTTTAAGTTGAGTTTAAATTTACACTATTTTTTTTTTCTTAGCTGCTAATTGTTCAAAAATGCTGATGTTAAAAGTGTGTTTGCACAGTAAATGTTATGGCGCTTTAATTCATATGGCAGTACATTTAAAATAACTGGCCGTCAAGTTCCAGGAACTGACAAACTGCACTGAGTTGAGTGAGATTCTCCAAAGGAACTCCAGTATAAATGTGGACTTTACATTCTAGTCCCCTGTGAAGAAAAACCCAAAAGTGAACGTTTTTGTGCCTCACCCTTTCTAACTGGGACATTTGCAAGGGAACGCAGACTGGTTATGCTGCTCCCTGATAAAAGAAAAATGTTTCTGCTGTTACCTCAGAAATTGCCTGTTATTATTGTGGCTCAGGATTTTGGAGGTAGATTTTTTTTTATTTTTCATAAGGAACAGGATAACAGTAATGCCCTGGCATTGGCAATAAGCTTTAATTTTGTATTTGCATTTTTTTTAACTTTAGATTTACATTAAAAATGTTTCTGTGTAAAGTGCTGATGTTAAGTGTTTGCACGATAAATGTTATGGTGCTTTCGTTTATATGGCAGAACATTTAAATTAAAGTGTATGAAAGACTTCTTTTAAATTCATTATTGGCTTTTGCGTATACGACGTGATTAATCGTGATTGATCAGGTAAATCATGCGATTAATTGCGATTAAAATTTTTAATCGTTGCCCAGCCCCAGTAAAAACATTTTTCTGGTGCCAGCATTTCGTGAGGCAGAAGTTGATTCATACTTCAGTGCCTTGGAGCGAATAGCTTCGCCACTCAACTGGCCAAGAGACATGTGGCCTGTCCTTCTCCAATGCAAGCGGGTGGGAAAAGCACAGGAGTTGGTGTCTGCTCTTTTCTTAGAAGACAGCCTGCAATATGATGTTGTAAAGGAAGCAATTTTTCCTGCTTATGAGCTTGTTCCTGAGCCCTACCGGCAAAAATTTAGGAACCATAGAAAATCCAGTGGTCAAACCTTTGTCGAGTTTGCATGGGAGAAAAGCAACCTCTTTGATAAATGGTGTGCAGCTAATGATGTCAAAAATGACTTTGAGTCACTCCGTGAGCTCGTTCTTTTAGAAGATTTTAAAGACTCTTTGCCAGAGAAGGTGGTAATGTTCTTGAATGAACAGAAAGTGTCGTCATTGTCCAAGGCTGCTGTCCTCGCAGATGAGTTTGTGTTGACCCACAAAAATGTCATCTCATCTTCCCCCCCGATCGGACACGCCTTCTGCTTCTCGTCCCACAAGAGCCGAGTCTAGCCACCTCCCCCTTGAAAAGGCTAGAGGGAAGGGACTTCTGGTTTGGCCATAAAGTGGTAGACTGTGCGACACCAGGGCTCTCGACCATCCAGGGTAAAAACTCCCCGAAAACTTGAATAACTATTGTCAGATATCATATTAACTACAAAGTGATCAGGGGAACGTTGGAATGGGAAGGAAAACTCGATTCAACCAAAACAGAAACACGGTAACAGACAATATGGCGGAACTACCAGCTTGCTCTGAAACAGAGGGAGATGGCGAAACGAACTCCTCGTGACTAACGACGCGAAAAAGGGCTTGGACATAGAAATTATTAGCAAGGAGATACGGGATTTAAAAATGGAATCAAAAGAAGTCCTTCGCACGTTTGGAGAAACACTGAGGAACGACGTGGAAAAAGACTTGGACGACTTCAAACACAAAATAAATCAACAACTTGCGAAAGTCATCACCGAACAGGAGCTCCAAACCAGCAAGATCAACGAGGCTGAGTCGCGGATTGAAAAGCTAGAATGTTGGGCACAGGAAGCTAATGACACTCACTGAGAGAACAAAAAGCTCTTCAGGACAAGTTAACTGACCTGGAGTCCAGGCCGAGGAGAAACAACCTACGTATCTATGGAGTCACTGAAGGAGAGGAGGGAGAATCTGTGGCCAAGTTTGTGGAAGACCTGCTGAAAAGCGAACTGCACCTGCCAGCAGATTTTAATTTCCAAATTCAGAGAGCACACCGCTCATTTGCACAGAAACCAGCGGACGGTGCCCAACCGAGACCCATCATTGTTAACTTTCTGGAATTTACTACCAAAGAGAGGGTCCTGAGAGAGCTATGGACAAAGAAAATAGAACTGGGGAATAAAGTACCGTCATTCCATCACGATTACGCGACAGAGATGGTCCAAAAGAGAAAGGAGTACAACACTGCTAAAAGAATCCTGAAGGAGAAGGGCATCTGGTTCCACACGCCATTCACCAAGATGAGGACCCACTGGGATACGGAAACTCGAACCTACAACAGCGCAGAGGAGGTAAAGGAGGAATTGGCGAGACGCGGCCTGGCGTAGAAGACGGCGGTGGCGACGGGTGCGGAGGGGCCTGCGGCACTCGGTGCCCCACACTACGACGGAGTGGCAGTGCAAGGAGGGATCCTGGAGGGGCTACGCATCAGCACGACGCATCAATACGCATAGATCATCATCTATCAAAAAAAGACTAGATGTGGCGAGGGGGAGGGTCTGGCGGAGGTGGAGACAATTCAGATGGTGGGTATAAAGGAAAATTGGGGGGTGGGGGGGGTTGCCTGACAATGCCACCTGGGGAGTTGCACCCCAGGAAATAAACTATAATAAAATTCCTCGGGCTACACAGGTTCGTTACGCTTTGAAATTTAAGAGGACGAGACGCACTTCCAATGAAACAGCTTTATTTGACAACAATTTAAAATAGACCAGGTTTAGCTGCCTGAGTGTCAAGGAAATAAGTACCATACCAAAAAGACTTCGGCTTTAACAGCCAAGCGGTGAATGCACAACGATCACGCACACACAGCACCACCTCCCGATGAACGGGCACCCGGCAGGGTTCCTCCTCCAGCTGCGCTTATGGCCCAGCCCGCTCTGGGATTGCTAGCCGAAATGCTAAGAAGAACTGCAAAGTTCTCAGCGTGGACACGCCAGAGGACAGAGTGCTGACTCCAGCCTGCGCTTGTTTTTAAAAGAGCTGCTTTCACTCTGAACTCTGGCGCAGGTGTAATCAGTGCGTTTACATGCAGAGCTTAATCAAACTAAGCAATAATTCGGTTTTCTCGTCCAATCAGAGTTCTCACCTTGTCCCCCAATACATGCAGCTGAGAAATTTGAATTACTGACGGGAACGTGTCCTTCTCCCAACAGTAGGGGGTGGAGTGAGCCTTTTCAGCTGGTCAGCTGCTTTCAGTTGACATATTACATCATTATGATATAGAATGATAGTTCATAATGTACGTGTTACTTACTTTGCAGATAAGCTGTACCCTATTTCTTGTGCTCATGGTTATCTTAAAAGATAAGATAATGGTTATCTTAAAAGATAACCATGAGACAAGACAATTCTGATGGTGGGTATAAAGGAAAATGGGGGCGGGGGGGTTGCCTGACAACGCCACCTGGGGAGTTGCACCCTAGGAAAAAAACTATAATAAAATTCCTCGGGCTACACAGGTTCGTTACGCTTTGAAATTTAAGGGGACGAGATGGACTTCCAATCAGTCAGCTTTTTTAACAGGTAGGCAGACTCAAGAAGACATTAGACGGGTCCTATACATAATAGATCAGATCCAAAAGCAGGGCCTGCGAGCTGTTACTGGTGAGCCTTGGCTGTGTGAATTGGAGATTTCTGTATCAAGTTCTTGGGAAACTGGGGTTCCAAGAAAAGTTAATACAGTGTATTCAAGGTCTCTACCAAGAACCTACGGCAAGGATAAAGATTAATGGTACTCGTCAAGGATGTTGCCTAAGCGCTACATTGTTTGCTATGTTCATTGAGCCGCTGGCACAAATGATCAGACAAAGTAACAATCTAAAAGGAATACATATAGGAGAGCAGGGACATCTAACAGGGCTTTTTGCTGATGATATTATTTTGGTTCTCCAAGACTCGGACAGAACCTTACCTCATTTCATGTTGATAATAGAAACCTACGGTAAATACACAGGCAACAAGTTAAACATAGCAAACACTCAAATTCTCACGCTGAATTATCATCCAGGCCGAGAAATTAGAGGAAAATATAAAATCAAATGGAATTCCAAGGTTATCAAATATTTGGGTGTGCTATTGGCAAAAGATCTTTTGAAAAGGTTTGAAATCAATTAGAATGCTATTATCAATAATCTATAAGAGATCTAAGAAGAGTTTATGATTTTTTTTTTTTACCCTGTGCATCTTTTGTTTTGTTAGTAGTACTTGTCATTGCTCCAACACGAATAAACATGCTGCATCCCACTAGATGGCGCATTTGCCTTATTTACAAGCACCACGGTCATCTGAGCTGATTGTTGCCACTCTCAGCAGCGTGCGTCTACTAAGGTCTACTAAGATTCCACAATCTATTACACCTCGTGAGCAAAACAGGCTACAGGTAAAATTAAACATCTTCAGTTGAGCAACTCAAGCAAGTTAAACTGATTTAAAAACAAACAAACACTATAATACTAGGAAAAGAATCCTCTATATGTCAATAAATACAACAGATTGAGTATTCATAAAAAAAATGCTTACTTTAAATAAGAAAATCCAACAAACCAACAAGTGCAACACTAAAACGCAAACCAACAATCAAAATAATGCTTAATTGCCTTAGTTTCGTCCCACACTTATCAGCTTAGCTACTAAGAATAACACACATTATTCACCTGGACAGAAGGAGGTTCTGAGGAATGTGTTGGTCCTGGAGCTTCCTGGTCAGGATGTTCGGGAGATCCCTCTGGCTCAATGTCTGGAGCGCCAACATATTTTAGAATTGCTCCTGCAGAGACAAAGCTCATTAGATCATCAAGCAAAATACATCAGAAGCGCATTTTAATATTTTATTATTACAGTGATGTTGCAGTAATATAGGAAAATTAAAAATTCATTTGTTTTTAAATTAAACATTATGGTTGCAGTGTCCCTTTAAAGCTTTTACCCAATTACAAAACTGTCATTTTTAAGAGTTTTTGGCATTACTTTACACACTGTACTAGTTAAAGTAATAAAACTAAGATAAATGACCCACTGCCACAACAGTCTAAAATAGTCAACACCATGCCAAATAAAGTATTTCCATAAAATATTTCTTTGAATTCTAAAACAGTAGCACATTTCTAATGAAGGGCCTACAAAATACAAACTAAGCTTAGTAAATTCATCCTAAGTTAAGGCTAAAATAACATTAAGAGTCAAATATGTGAGAGACAACTTCCACTGAACGATAACAGGGGACTGACTACAACAACAACTACAACATGCCCTCCCTCCCGCCCTCCCTGTTAGAATGTGAATAAACGGGTGTGGAGTCAATCACTCATTCCCATGGCAGGATAGGCCAACATGGCAGGATATGGTCAACTTTCATAAAACAAACAAAAACGCTGATTCATGACGAACAAATATTAGCCAGCCAGCTAACATTTATCCGACGCTAGCTAGCTAGCTGGCTAGCAGGACAAATAAACAAACTTGGGGGGGGGGGCGACAACAGCGTTTCCCCTCCACCTCTCCAGCCCACATCACAAACAAATAACTTACCTTTCCCCTTTGCAAGTTTTTCTTGATCAGTTTTCTTTTCCTTCCGTTTTTCCGGACCGCTGGGATAACTCCTTTTTGATGCCATTATGGTGTCTGTTTGTTTTTAATCCTCTCGCTAACGGGAACGAATGGTAGCTGTCAATCATTCACGTCATACCTGTGCGTCGCCGGCCCGCTCCGTCACAACCCGCGTGACAGTGCGGCAAGCCCCCAGAGTCCAAGATGGCGTCCCATTGCTTTCAATGAAGTTGCTCACCCAGCGCATGGCTCCCAAAAACATTTTGACTTCCGCATTGATGGGATAATAGAGCATGCGCAGTTGTGTCAGTGTGGAGACCATCACCGACAGACGTGCGCGCTCACGAAACGTACAAAATTCAACATGGAAATCAATGTATTTTTTACGGAACAACTGACGATTGTTGTTTGGAAATTTTATAAATAATAATGATGATGATGATGATGATGATTATTATTATTATTATTATTATTATTATTATTATTATTGTTATTATTATTATTATTATTATATTAATAAAATAGTATTATTCTAATAATATACTATTATTTGTGTATTAAACAAGTGAGCAATGTGCCACTGAATAATAAATGATAATTCTTTGAAGCAACTCTCTATGGACCATAACAGCACTGCCACACATATTTTTTTAATTAATAACCTCTTTGGAAAGCAGACAAAGGAATTAAATGATTGGTCTATTTATTTCATCAGAACTAAAAAAAAAAAACAAAACAAAAACTCAACGATCTTGAAAGTTCCTCCCTGAAAGTTCCTCCCTTTCTCTTGCACCTGTCGATGTGTGTAGCTTACACAAATCTGCAAATATTTTGTCGTTCTCATGGAATTAAACAGCACACCATGTTAATTTATCAGCGACTGCTCTCTCTTTTCATGCAATTCATCACGCTTAACATGTAATGCTGAATCATGAAAGCTATGGAGCAAAAAATAATAATTACATAAACCACGAGTGAAATAAAATGTGTCATTCATTCAATAAAGATTTCATTCATTCATCTTCTATACCCGCTTATTCCTATTCAGGGTCACGGGGGTCTGCTGGAGCCTATCCCAGCTGTCTTAGGCCGAAGGCAGGGTGACACCCTGGACAAGTCGCCAGTTCATCGCAGGGCCACATAGAGACAAACAACCATTCACACTCACATGCACACCTACGGACAATTTAGAACGTTCAATTGACCTCACATGCATGTTTTTGGAGTGTGGGAGGAAGCCGGAGAGAACCCCCGCAGACACAGGGAGAACATGCAAACTCCACACAGAAAGGTCCAAGGTCCAGGCCCCGGAATCGAACCCACGACCTTCTTGCTGTGAGGCGGCAGCGCTAACCACTGCACCACCGACTATTTTATTACTTAGTTGAAAATGCCATTTTATTTCATTTAACAAAGCATATCATTATTTCATCATGCATTTAATTGTTTTGTGGTCCTGTGTTTTAGTGCTTCATAATTGTATTCTGTTGTCAAATTTGCCCATCAAAGTCAGATTAGTAATCCTGTACATCACTTTAAGGAAAACCAATTCTAGGTAATGGATTGCAGATCTTGTAGCACCTGTTACAATGGAAAGAAATGTATACATAATAAGTACGTCTGTGTGCCCGATATTTTAGCTAACACTAAACTTTCTGCACAACTGTCTGCATGGTGCTTTTTCTTCGGCCACAGAGAACAGAAACGTCTGTAGTTCTTTGTTCACCCATGGTACAGTTTCATAAGCTTTTCAGTTTTTAATACGTGTTAATGTAAAAATCCACACGCGAGGCATTTAAAAATGGCGGTTTTGGTCTTTCGTGAAAGACTGCCTTTGGCCAATCAGTGTCCTGAACGTTGCTACGTCACCCTTATGGTCTCAGCTCTGCTCGCTTCGAACCCCAACGAGGCAGGTACCAAAATCCTAACCCCTGGCAACGTGATAATTGTTTTTTTCAATTGAAGTTTTCGTTATTTTGTTCGTTTTCGTTAACTATTATAACCGTGGTCAGGACCTCCAGTGAGAAGATCCACTGGAGGACATTTAGAGCAAACAGTCAGACAACAGCAGCTGAAAAATGGAGTTTGGATGCTTTCAGCTTCAAGTCGTGGACAGAAAATGATGCTCACACTGTCACACTGATGTTTTCTTCTCCAACCTTCTCTCAGCTCCAGAGGTTGGTGGTCTGCAGGAGCTTCTACAGCAGCAGAAGATCAGTCTGGAGAGGAAATGTGAACGTGTGACTGAAGGTGAAGAAGCAGGAAGTCAAACTCTCCTCAACAGCATCTACACTGAGCTCTACATCACTGAGGGACTGAGTGAGGAGGTCAACAGAGAGCATGAGGTCAAACAGCTGGAGACCAAGAAGACCAAGAAGACCAAGGAGATCCTCCACGACCGTCCAATCAGGTGCAGCCAGATCTTTGAAGCCTCACCTGAGCAGCAGGGACTCAGGGAGTCAGAGTGGTGCTGACCAGGTCTCTGGGCTGGACTGGGAAGCCTTGGGGTCCCACTGGAGGAGCTGGAGGAGGTGACTGGGTCCAGGGAAGTCTGGGGGTCTCTGCTGAGGCTGCTGCCCACGAGACCTGACTCCGGATACGGCAGTAGAAGATGGATGGATGGATGGATGGATGGATGGATGGATGGATGGATGGATGAATGCCAGGTGATAGAACATTTCATAAAAACAGACTCTGCATTATAACTTCTATTACACTCTAAAAAACTCACTCCAATATAACTGCACTCGTCCTTCTCTCACATTACATTGGATCACAATGACCAAACAACACAACAAAGACAATGATCCAACTGTACTGCCACGTCCAGACTCAGTGTAGGTCTGTAGGCCTCTTGGACCTTCATGTGAACCACTGCGTGTTGACTGGAGGTGAAACATGACTGACTGCTGTCCTCCTACCTGGACAATGCAATCTCACTTTCATTCTGCTGCAGATGGCCATTTTCATTTTACACCGTCCAAATTTACAGCTCAGGGCGCTGGGACGAATTCCAAATTGTGTGCAGATACAGGCCTACACTTCAAATAATTATGAGAACAATCCAACGTAAAGAGAGCACTTCCATTAGGAAATAGTCAACATGAAATTTCGTCTTCTACTGACACCTGCTGGTCAAATTGAATAGTTGCAAATATTGTGAACAAGTTGTCATCTAATTCTAATCCTAAACAATATGGCCATTCCAAGTCAAGTATTAAGACAATTAATCAGGTTTGTACTGCTTGATTGAACACATTCATCCCGTTCCAGTGCACTAAAACCCACTTCCCTTCAGGACCGTGTCAGCGAAGCCAAAACTTCCTTGAGTGTGCGGCGCATTCTGGATAAGGGCAACAGAAAATTCATTGATGAACTAAAAAAAGAGATGGGAAGACTTCTGCACCAATGTGTAATTTTATGGTGTTTGGAAAAAAAATGAAGTGATGAAGCCACGCATAACGCTGGATGTAGGTGAGTCATTTTGCTGTGTCTCTAATTGACTGTGTAGCTGTTTCCTTGGACATAGGATGGTTTATGTTGCGCTGAATGAATAGATGCAGAATGGTAATACTCTTCATGCTGAAAAAATAAGATTTTTTTTTGTGATCAACACAAACCTAATAAGACTCATTTTTAGGAAGACTAACTTTGAACTCAAAGTTGATTTGTTCTATTCCAGTGGAATATTCCATCGCGCTGCTCAGGCCACTCCCCACACTCTTTCCTTCACCAAGTCCACCACCGAAGAAGCTGGGACATGCCAGTGAGGCACTGCTTCATGTCATTCAGGTGAAAGTTTGTTCGCATTTTCTCACATTCAACACTTCATAGCACGTGACCTCTACGATGAGCTTCCACCCACGGAAGTGCCATAGGAGGACACGGCTTAAATAGTATGGCTTGTCCACCAGAAGGCTGTATTATGGTGTACATAATATAAAACTTCGGCCCAGTTCTGCTTGTATTGCAATGGTTGGTGTTCCTGAAGTTTCATTTTTCGTCCCTTTTTATTTTTTACATCCATGTTTGTGATGAAATAGTATTGTGAAATCGCTAGCTCGCATTGCATGCTGGGAAACAGCGTCACTCAAGGAAGTTTTGGCTTCGCTGACACGGTCCTGAAGGGAAGTGGGTTTTAGTGCACTGGAACGGGATGAATGTGTTCAATCAAGCAGTACAAACCTGATTAATTGTCTTAATACTTGACTTGGAATGGCCATATTGTTTCGGATTAGAATTAGATGACAACTTGTTCACAATATTTGCAACTATTCAATTTGACCAGCAGGTGTCAGTAGAAGACAAAATTTCATGTTGACTATTTCCTAATGGAAGTGCTCTCTTGACGTTGGATTTTTCTCATAATTATTTGAAGTGTAGGCCTGTAGTTGATGAGGAATCACGGTGTGCTAACGCTACTCAAACAGCTTCGATGAAAAAAGGGAGTGTGATTTGGGTCTGTGGTACATTATGACAATCTTGGACTCGCAAGACTGAGGCGACGGTTCAATTCCCATCAATGTGTATTATATATGTGTTATTTAGCTCATCTATTCTACATTTTAAATAGATCACATTTGACATCTGACCCACTGAACACTTACTATTGAACATATTTTTAAACTATGGGCTATTTAGTCTTGTTTTAGGATATAATATAATTCATTGCACAAACTGTCAGGCTAAGTATAAGAGCTATAATCTGCTACAATCAGTCGTGCCAAAACAGAGACATTGTCTTTATTTTTCATTTTTATTTTATTGTGTCAGCATTGAACCATACAAGCATGTAGTGTTGTCCAACAAGAATGCATGGCAAATCAAATCCCAAACAACCTATGAAACAATGAACACGTTTCCATTGCACTTCATTTTATTGAGCACTAGATGACCTCCTCGAGCACTGTGTCATTGAAGCCTCGAGTAATGAACCATTTTTTGAAACAAGTGTCGAAGCTTCAACAAAGCCTCGATCGGCCATCACTACCTACGGCTGCGTGCTCTAACACCATTTCAGAAGTGACTAACTGCAGAGTTGGGAGCGGAGGAGGGATGACCATCAGGCTGGCTCGACTGCTCCTCCTTCTCAGCCGTGGCGCGTCCAATCAGCAGCCGACATCCAGGATCGCACCTGCAAGGCGTCATCCACTCTCTCTCACACACACACACACACAGACACAAACATAGAGGCACCTAGACCCACCCGTGGGTCATAGCACTCCGTGTGGATCTTTTCACTCTGGCATTGAAAGGGGGTGCTAGCGCTAGCCGTTTGCTAAGCTATGTACAGACAGCACCACCGCTTGCCGAACCACATAGTCACACCGTTTATATACAACAACTCGTCATCAATATCTCTAAAGTAGAAGTCAACTTTTTTCAAAAACGATAACTAACTCAAACTTTTTTGTGTGTTCATAAAAACAAACTAAAACAAACTTAAATTGAAGTCATATTTCACTTTGTTTACGTCTGTCAAATGAATATTTGCCCAGGAAAATCTTTTAGTTTTACGCAGTAGCACCTAAATGCACCTCGCGTTCTGTGACATCACCCCTCTTTCACAGCAGTATGTTGACGAGCGACTCGCGGCGGGAAAGTCCGATATGCCGCTTTTTCCCAATACGACAAAGAGAGTGACAAAAGCCAATGTCTTGTGGTGGAAAGACACAAAATATGTGGCTTGCTTCTAAAAAGGGAAAAACCCCGACAAACCTCCATTTAAGAAGCTCGCACAAAGCAGTAGTGAACATGTTTATTGAGACTGGGAAGTAGACACGACAGTTTGACTCAGTTGACTCAAATATCCTGTGGCGATGAGAGTGGTTATGGCTATCTGATAAAGCAAGATTTAATATTGGGAATTTAACAAAATGAAAAGGAACCGACAACGCCACCCTGGGAATTCCACCCAGGGAGTTCTACGAAACACAAAAGTAATAATTAGGCACACAGGTAAGTTCTACGAGGAAGGAGTAGGAGACGTGGTTCAGAATGTTTAAAATATCAAACTAACTTTTATTCAACATTTAAAAATAAAAGGAACAAAAAGACCAACACTTAAAACAGAGCTACTGAGCTCCTTATTCTTGGTGTAGAAACTGAGGCTTACCGATGAGGGGGCCAAACGGGGAGGAACCAAAGTCACATGTACTGAAATAGCAAGAAAAACAAACAAACAATGCAATTACAAACACACACACACACACACACACACACACACACACACACACACACACACACCACTGTAGCTGGACCGGCGACTTCATAGTGTAACGTCTGCTGTCTGAGGGTCAGCAGTGGCGACGTAAGCAAACGAAGACAAACAACGCGAGAACGGAAAAACAACAAGTAAAACCAAGGCGGGACGGAAGCAACATGCACCGTCCACCGTCTGTACGGGGCGGCTAGCACAATCAAGTGCGGGCGAAGCGGCAGTGTTCCTGCACTTATCTTATAGGACCCAGTTTTGGGCCACAGGTCTTGATCACCAAGCGTCCTCCAGGTGAGGAGAACAACGAGGAGGCTCTGCGCAGCTTTGTGCTCGCAGGCGGCTGTAGTGTGCCGGTGAGGTGTTCAGGAAGCACTGTAAAAAGAACGGACAGGTGAGGTACTACGTACCTATGCTAATAAGCCATCATAATTTGAATGCTAAAATGTCCGCACCTGATCCTCTTAAAACTCGGGCACACAAAGCGGATGTTCAGTGTCCCATTGACCACAATGGACCACTAAACGAAGCTTTTAAGAAAAATGCGAAATGAAGCAACTGAGAGCTAAAACAACATGCAAACAATGCCACAGTGCAGCTTTTCTCAAACGGGTCAATTTTGAAATCATTTTAATCAACTCTGTCTTCATTGATCAGAAGGTTTTTGCAGATTTGGAATTAAAAAATTTTAACTGCAGGAATCATAAAATCGTCTCATCAGTGACGTTTATAGAGCCATTAAAAAATTAAATATGTGCTGAACAGACGAACGGCGGTGTAAGAGGCCTGTGTGACCAGCAGGGGGCAGCAGAGGACCGACAGCCGCAAGTTCCTCCTCAGAGAGGCCTGAGAAGGTTCTGCACCTTCAGCTCCTCCAGGAGGTCCTCAGCAAAGTGTCAGAGTTTGTTGGTTTTTTACCTCGGTCGGCAGAGTCACAGTATGAAGCTTGCAGCCAGGGGGCACTGCAGCTCACTCAACACCTACATGGTTTGAAAAGGAAATTGAGTGGAATTCATCTGGAATGAAAAGAAAAGCCCAACTACAGCAGAAAAACTGAACACAAAGACGCACAAAGTTTGAACTACACACTGATTTTCATCATCAGTGACAGGACCCAGCCCCTTCACCCACCGGGAGGATCGGTACCCAAAGCAGGCCCGGGCACCCAGAGGCCCCCCCCCTACGGACCCAGTATGGCGCATCGACCGCCCCCCTCCACCCCCCACCCCCCCCCAGCCGCCCCCACCGCCCCGGGACCCCCCGGCGCCAGGGGACAGCCCCCCCCCGGCCCCCGAGGCCACAGCCGCACCCCCGTCCCCAACGCCGGCAAAGCGGGCCCCCAAGCGAGAGTCCCCCCTTCTTCCCCCTGTGCCCTGTAAAAGAAGAAAATAAATAAATCAACCAGCAGCCTCAGCTATTGATTGATTACTAGTTAGTTATAGGATGAAGCAGACATTCCTATCAAGGAGGTGTGGTCTAACAGTAAGTTGCTATATTGTGCAATGTGCAGGTGTTGTTTTGTTTTCCAGTTTGTGAGGATTGTTTTCTTAGCGATAGATAAGGAGGTGATCAGCATGCGAGATTCTGCCTTATCTGATTTGATATCACTGAGGTCCCCTAAGAGACAAAAAGAAGGAGTGGCTGTGATGTTGTAACCAACCTGTGCTGATAGATCATTGCATACTACGTGCCAGAATTTATTTACTGGTGGGCAATGCCATACAGCGTGTAGGTAATTATCTGGGACATTAACTGTGCAGTGTGAGCAGGTCTGAGAGGCGGTCATGCCCATCTGAAACATCCGCTGCCCGGTGTAGTGGATCCTGTGGAGTACTTTAAAATGTATTAATTGTAGATTAGGTTGTTTTATCAGTGAAAAGGTGTTCAGGAAGATTGTTCGCCAAAAATTAGAGTGAGGCTGGAGAGACAGGTCTCTTTCCCACTTAACAATTGGGATAGAAATTGTGCAATCTGTATTTGTAAGCAACTCACTCCAATAGAACTGCACTCGTCCTTCTCTCACATTACATTGGATCACAATGACCAAACAACACAACAAAGACAATGATGCCACTGTGCTGCCACATCCAGACTCTGTGTAGGTCTGTAGGCCTCTTGGACCTTCATGTGAACCACTGCGTGTTGACTGGAGGTGAAACATGACTGACTGCTGTCCTCCTCCCTGGACAATGCAATCTCACTTTCAATCTCACAGCCACTAAAAAACCTGATTGTGATTGAGAGGTCCTCAGCAGCCAATCACTGTTGGGAGTCCAGCCTTCAAACACTCCTCCTGAATCCAGAGTCACATCTGTGAGCATCTGGAACTTTGGCCCCGATCCTCCACACCACACAACTTGGGATGACAGCGCCACCTACCTGTATACTTTCAGCAGCCAGTCCCATGTTCTGACCCGTTTCCACTGTGGCCTGTTGGCTCATCTGGTCCAAAGTCTGGATCATCAGTGTCCAGGTTCATGGAATGAGTCAGTGTGCCGCCGTCCTGTGATGTCATGATAGAGAATCACTCTATTTATACTAATGTGCAGAACCACTGGAGTGTGGAAGCAGACAGTTACCATAATCCAAATGAAAAAGCAACAGCAGAAATGCTTTTTCATTTTAAGAACGTGGCTGCATTATTTGACTCATAAATAAAATCACCAATAAGT
The DNA here is from genome assembly GCF_046127955.1 of Nelusetta ayraudi. NCBI lineage: Eukaryota > Metazoa > Chordata > Actinopteri > Tetraodontiformes > Monacanthidae > Nelusetta > Nelusetta ayraudi. The sequence goes on from NW_027466185.1 coordinate 168,497, forward strand.
CCATTATGGTCCGAGTATGTTTTGGTCATTGGATTGAAAAACCAAAAACGGACGCTAATTTGTTCTAATTTGTTGTTTGTTTGTTTTACAATGAAAAAAAAAACAAATATGAAATATGAGACATTTTTCCTTTTAACTGTGTGATATTAAATACAAGAAAATTTGAAAATGGCTTGATTCTATTTTTATAGTTTGAAGATCAAAAAATAAAATCACTAAAACACAAAGACAAAAAACAGTGCGTTTTACCCTGGTCTTTGGACGGAGGTACGAGATCAGCAAGTTAGAGGCTCGTGTTGACTCAGGCAGAGCGCTGCAGATTTGCTCACTGGTTGTAGGAGAAAAGCTAATTGTTCATTGTAAATGTCTCTGGAACCCTACTTGGAAATCATTTTTCACATGGCAAGACAAGGCAAGGCATCCTCACAAGTTTCTGAGCGGACATCGCTGGAAAGTGGCAGGACAAGAGGTTCCTCTGCAAGAAATGTGAGAAGAGTTTGTGCTGAACATGGATGGCCTAAATGTGAAGGGGCTCCCCGATACACAGCTGGAGATCGAAGTGGAAAAAGCAATAACTGAGGTGTTGTAACAACTCCACTGGCAGATTAAACACGCTTCACAATGCTTCTGTGCTACGACTGAAAACCCTCTAGTGAACCAAAATTGATTAATTAATTCCAACATCCCCCCTTTTGACACATGGTCTAAACCGTGCGTCAATTTAGCGAAATGTGAAAATAAATGTTTTGGCAGACACGGGTTACCGTTTGGTCCCACCCAAATGTCAGTAACGTGGTCCCAGCATGCGCCGGCGGAGCGCCAAGCGGCCTTCTCCTTCGCTGTGGCGAGGGACTGCATTTCAGCCAGTGATGCATCAGCCTCCTCAAATGAGGCTGTCATCATCGGGGCTGACGAGGGTGCAGGCTGCCTCGCAGCGGACTTTGCTGCCGCGTCAGCTCTGGCGTTGCCCTGGGAAACAGGGTCACGAAGGTTAGTGTGAGCAGAACATTTACACACTGCTATTTGGGAGGGCAAAAGTATGGCTCGCAAGAGGTCAGCAATAAGCACATGATTTAACACCGGCTTCCCGTCTGACTTGAGGAAGTCCCTGCATTTCCACAGTGCCCCAAAGTCATGAACGACACCAAACGCATAACGGGAGTCTGTGTAGATTGTGACAGACTTGCCCTCTGCAAATCTACACGCTTCAGTTAGCGCAACCAGCTCTGCCCCTTGTGCTGAGAGGTGACATGGAAGGGAGTCAGAGCAGATGACCTCCGAGTCGGAGACAACTGCGTCACCAACTCTGTTGGCGCCTTTGTCGTCCCGGAATGCTGAACCATCTGCGTAGAAAACAAAATCAGCATTAGCAAGGGGTTCGTCAGGTCAGGTCAGGTCGGGGGGAGAAAATTGTGTCTAGCTGTGCTATGCAGTCGTGTGTGGGTTGGGCACGTTCGGTGCCCTGGCGTGGACAGCAGCGTTAACTGCTCTCAAATGTTGAACAAACCTCCAGTCATCACGTTGAGGAGGAACTCTGGCCTTTTTTACAGGGAACATGGGCTGCGCACTGGTGAGTCAGGGCATGGGACAATGACACCTGCTTCGAGAAGAGAATCAAAAACAGGAGTGATCCCTTCAACAGCTTCTGGCTTCAGAGGATATTGCGGCTGGTTGGGCCGAATATCACTTTTGGGTGTGATCTTCACGCGTTCGGCACCTTTGATCAGTCCCACATTGTATTTGTGAGCAGCCCACAGTGAGGAGGGAACCTCACTCAGTTCCTCGGGCAGCTGCGATGTGTCAGTGAAACATGCAAAACTCGTGTTGTGGCGCTCGCTGTCGCGTGTCTCTGTCAGGTGCAGACAGCGAAGAGCCTGTGTTTCCAGTGGAAAATCAGTCTTATGCACATTCAGGGTGGGGGAGTAAAAATGTCCCCGCTCCTTTCGGTGCCAGTCTTTGGTCGACAGGCATTTCGTCAAAAACGGACCTAGGTCCTTCCACTCATCGCCTGGACTCTTGGAAAGTGAAATGTGTGGGGTAGACCCACGGACAGAAAAAAAAGAAATGCACTCTGCTCTGGTGTGAGTGAAACAGAGGCAACGCATCGTTGGGGGCCCCAAAACAACGTAGAAACAAAGAGGTCATCATTCACGCTTGGAAAAAAATAAAAAATAAATAAAAACTGACTCTCAAACACACTTTCTTTCACGAGTTGCACTGCAAATTGGGAGCTTTCATGAAGTGAGCATCACCCGGCACCTTATCGTTAGCCGCCACTATCAATTCTTCTGGGGCCTCGAGGGGAAGCAACCACTGATAGACATGCAAGAGAGGCTTAGGAATTTGAGCCAAGGTCGAGGTAGATAACGACCTGGCAACAATCAACCCGCCGGGGGTGGAGATGAGATTCATGCCCATGGCTAGAAGCAAATCTCTTCCCAACAAATTCATCGGACACACTTCTGACAATACAAAGCTGTGTTTAATTTGGTTTTGTGATGTGCATGTCTCGTCGCCGTAGTCAATACAAGTAAGTGGAGTGGTGAGAGGCTCTCTCTTCTTCGTTCCAGCTGCTCCGACAGAATAAACATATCTCCCACTTTTTTTTTTTACACTGGGGAAGTTCTTCTACACGAAGGAACGACAATGTTGCTCCACTATCGGCTAGGAACGTGATATTTTTACCCATGATTCTAAAAGTGACCCGCGGCAGTTTCTCAAAAGCAGCTTCTTTATACAACGTGTATGTGGGAGGAGGCGGCACGTGACGACGCTCTAAACCTGTCAATGGTGCTCAAAATTTGGTCACGTAAATCAACCTCGAACTCTGTGTCAGTGTCAATGCATGTCTCACCGTCAGGCTGAGAGCAATCAGTCGAACCTAAATCATTGTCAGAAGAAAAATCATCATCAACATGTAAATCAGTATACGTTTCCGAATAATCAACATCAGAATATGAATCAGTGTACGTGTATGCAGGGGAAAGGGAAGTTAGAGGGGACAGCAAGCATTTCTTCATTGCAAGAAGCGTGTTGCATGTGTGTGTGTGCATCACTTCCCTGCGAAGACGCTGTAGGCCGGGGGTCCGTCTCGCCGGGTCCATGCCGTGTCCCGCACTCCACTCTCCCCCCTCAGCTGCTCTGAGTTGGATCCTCTTTTCCGGCCCTCGCGATCACTCTCTTGGCTGCGGTGGGCATGGTTCTGCCCGCGGTGTCTTCCTTTGTCAGGGCATTCTCTGGCCCAGTGACCCATTCGGCCGCAGATGTGGCACGCCCCCTTTTCGCCTCTGTCTCCGCTAGTCGCCCTTCGTCGGTTGTCGTTGTTCCTGTAGGGCCGTCTCGCCGTGTCACTGAGGTGCTTCATCATGGTGAGGGAGGCACGCTTTATCTTCTTGTCCTCTGCATCGCTGGCCTCCTGCAGAAGCCTCTCAGCGTGCACTGCATGACGTCGGACCTCTGTCAGCCGGGCATCTTCAATCCCCACGCAGCAGCTTCTGTTAACTGCTTTGGCGATCTGGGGGAGCAGCCCTTGTCTGAAAGCAGTGATGAGGCTGGCCGTTTGGTTGACGGCAGTCCTGATGAACGTGGCGACGCTGCGGCGTCGGTGCTGGAGTGCGCAGGGTTGTACGGTGGTAGCGTTGGATGAGGGCAGGCGGGAGGAGGGAAGACAGGCATGTCCAGGAGAGGGTCCCTCGGGCCTGTAAGAGAAAGATACAGACATTTGGTGCATTTGAATGCTCGTGTGTGAGCGGCTCCTTTTCTCCCTCCTCTGGGGAGTGTGTGTGAGTGTGTGCACCCTCTGCCGTTATCTCTGTCACCCCTGTGCTCCAGCGCCCAGCGCTGTTCACACGTTTGTTTTTGTTTTCTTTACTTGTTTCCTGTCCCTGACTTCTGCTTCAGTTTTCCAAAATGAAAAACACCTTTCATGATCTTTGATGATCTGAATTGCATATTTGTTTGTTTTTTTCTTTTTTGTAACCTTTCCCTCTGCTATCTTCAATTTATCCCGGAGGTTTCTTAATTCCTCCAAACTCACTGATCCCCCTGCTGGGAAATCATACTTTTCAACCCAAATTCCCAACATGTCAAGACAATCTGGACCATATTTTTTCCTCATGTCGTCCACAATTGGTCCCCCCTGGGGAACAGCAGCAGCCACTTTGCTCTGGTTCTTCCCCAGCACTGTCTAGCTAGACTTATTACTCTGACTTTTCACTAAGTTTTCACAAAATTCCAAGTCAGAAAATACACAGGCGTCCCCGTGCACCCCTTTTTCTTACTCTAGCAAAAAGGTGGAGAAAAAACTCACCCCCTCACCTACCAGAAGCTTCCGGCTCACTTGTGGAGCGGGAATTTCAGTGTTGATTCAGAATCAACACCGACCTGACAGGCACGGTTAACGTATGCGCTCCGTCCTGCCCCGGGACCGTTCGTAAACGACAAGGAAAACAACCCACTGGTCACTGATATGTCTGAGACAAGAACAATTACTTCTCACCCGATCTCTGAATCAGCATTTCCCTTCCAGGTTCGCTAGGATAGACGTGAAGCCGATCAGATCCACTCTTAGACGCCGATCCTCTCATCTCTGAATGCTTGGTTCAAGGTAGAGGGGGAACGAGGAGTTTCCTCCGTTCCTGGTCCCGGGCCCTCAACGTCCCAGAGTTCCACTGACGGGTCTCCAGCAATCCTGTTCGTGACGCCAAATTGTTGTGGAAAAGAGCGAAGATGCCGATGCAGGAATACTGGGATAATAAGTAATTTAATGAACAAACAATAAAAAAAGGGATCGGAGCTCCGAGGCACAAAACACAGTAAAATGGGAGTGCGAGTGCGAGGTGGGAAGGAGGAAGAAGGTCTCTTATACACAGGACTGGGAGGGGATAAGATAAGGAAACAACAGGGAGGAGAACAGAGAGAGACAAACCAACGACTATACGATAGTTGACCGATTTCACAGCTCATATCCTGTACAGGGAGAGGACGAGCACATCAGTGGCAGGCCATAAAACAAAGTGAAATACGATGCGTATATGTTAGCCTAGGATTCTAACAGTTTACACGTGCTACTAGTGATCATACAATATAAACCAAGGTAAAGAATAACACAAGAATACTCTATCATGTTCGACCCATCTTAATAACCGAGATTTTTTTTCCAGGTGCGCTTTGCTCATCTCTTTGTACCAAATATTTAGGGGAGTTTTTATAACATCACATAGATTATTAGAGTATATAGTCTTGAAAGCTTTGTCACCCAGCAGAGATTGAAGTGGGATATCTAGTTGGTCAAATTCTAGCTCCTTCCATTTTGCATCGTAACCCGCCCTGCACCAGTAGACTATATACTGCAGTTGTGCTGCTTTATAGTAGTCCTCCAAGCATGGGAGTGACATCCCTCCCTGTTAAGTGTAATGTTTTGTAGCATACCCTTGGTTTCTTGTTCTGCCATATGAATCTAGAAATGATCCGATTCCATTCACTGAATTTCTTATTGGGTATTTCTACAGGTAGCGATTGGAGTAGAAATAACAATTGTGGTAAAATAACCATTTTTTAAGTATCTATTCGGTTGTAAAAATCAAGTACTAGGGGGGTCCAACTGTCCAGATAATTTTTAATTTTGGTTGTGATGCTACCGTAGTTTACACTATATAAATCTTTGGGGGTCTTGGGAATATGAAGACCTAGGTATTTCAAAATTCTGGTTTTCCATTTAAATTTAAAGGACTTACGTATGTTTTCTTGAGGTATGTAATTAAAAGTAAGAGTTTGAGTTTTCTCTATGTTCAATTTGTATCCCGAATATGAACCACATTGGTCGAAGGAGGGCATTAATTTAGGGAGACTGGTATCCGGGTCGGATAAAGTCACCAGGATGTCATCTGCATATAAACATGTCTTATATTCTTTCCCCTTGAATAGTATTCCCGTGATTTCTGGGTCTTCCCTAATCTTTTGAACAAGTAGCTCTATAAATAGAGCAAACAAGATGGGGCTCAGTGGGCAGCCCTGTCAGCAACCCCTCTCCAAACGGATTGTACCTGAAAGACTGCCATTTATTCTGATCCGGGCCACAGGTGAATTTTAAACATTTTATAACTGTATTGTTAAAGCCAAAACGTTGCAGGACCAGGTATAAAAATTCCCATAGAACAGAGTCAAAAGCTTTTTTCTGTGTCAAAGCTAATTGCTAAGGACATTGTGTTTCCTTTGCTCATTATATGGAACAGATGTATAGCTCGCCTAACATTGTCTTGTGTTGGTCTATTTTTAACAAAACCTGTCTGGTCCGTGTCAATTAGGTTAGGGATAATATTTTCTAGTGTGTTGACAATAATTGAAGTGAAAATTTTATAATCAGTGTTTAAAACTGAGATAGGTCTGTATGAGCTGCAATCTGTCCTAGCTTTCCCTGGTTTCAGTATTACAGATAATATGGCCTGTTTCCAAGATGGTGGGGTCTCGCCACCTTTTAAGACATAGTTAAAACAATTTAATAAATAGCAGTGGGGTCACAGAGTCCCTAAAAGTCTTATACCATTCTGCTGGTAGTCCATCTCCCCCGGCTGCTTTGCTTGTTTTCAGTTTAGAAATTGCCTTGTCGACCTCTGCATTTGTAATCTCTGTAGTTAAGCACTTATTTTGTTCTGTGACAACAGATGGCAGGTCTAGGGATTTCAAAAAACTGATTGACTGTTACTGCTTCTGCTAATTCGGGTTGAGTGTATAAATTCCTGTAGTATGATTCAAAAGACTTATGTATTGCTTCTGGCTTATAACACATCTGGTTGGTGACCGGGTCCTTTACTTTATATATGGATCTTCCAGACTGTTGTTTTTTAAGTCTCCAGGCTAAGAGTTTTTTAGCACGGGGTCCATTTTCATAGTGGGTTTGTTTGATATACTTAAGTGTAAGTTCCTCCTGGTCGTTCAGTTTCTTATTTAGTTCTGATTTTACTACGGTTATTTGTTCCAATAAGGTGGGGTCGTTAGTCTCTACGTGCTTCCGTTCCAGTGAGTCTAATTTACTTGTCAAGTTGTTAAGGTGTTTAAGTTTTTCTTTTTTCCTTTGTGATGTCCAACTTATAATCTTCCCACGCAATACTGCTTTTCCAGCATCCCATAAAATACTCTGTGACGTCACTGTGCTACCGTTAAGGTTTGTATATTCCTTCATTTCTTTCCTAATGTAATCTTCAAATCGGGTGTCATTTAATAGGGAGGTGTTGAGTCTCCAAAAAGTGTTTTTGTGTGGGTGACCTACATTTATTTTCACATATACACCTGAGTGATCTGATATGTCGCTAACAGCAATTCTACAATCTAAAACCCTGTGTCTGTCTGTTCTGAACATAAAGAAATAATCGGTCGTCGAGTAAACTGAATGAGGGTGAGAGTAAAAAGTCAATTGTTTAGTGGATGGATGAAAATCCCTCCATACATCAAACATACCAATCCTTTTAATCATCTTCTTAATATTTAGTGACTCAGGATTTGTTTTCTTTGTCGGGTTTGATGAGTCTAGAGTGGGATGCAGCTGTACATTCCAAGGGGACTCGTGCCACGCAAAGCCTATTCCGACCTGGCGATCCTGTTTGAATCCATTAGCAACCAGCTACATTACCCTGGGCAGCTTCACGGGTACAGGTGGATGTATGCTAAATGCAGAGAAAATGGACTGCGTGTGAGAAAAGAGTCTGTGCGTTTGGTTTTGAAGGAGCTGCATCCAAGAGGAGTGTCATTAAGGCAAGCGGGGCGTCTCAGACGGAGGAATTACTTCTCAAACTTCTCAACTTCATCTGGCACCTGGACTCATATGATGAACTGAAGCCATATGGTATTTGTGTGAATGGATGTATTGATGGCTTTTCAAGAAAAATAATCTGGCTCAATGCTTGCACAACAAGTAGTGACCCAAAAGTAAGGGTGCTACATAGAAGCGGTACAGCGTTTTGGGGGGTGCCCTAGAGTTGTTTGAGGCGACCTTGGAACCGAAAATGGCCATGTTAGAGGCTTCCAGCGTTTCCTCGTCCCTGTTCAACCAGACGACACCCTCGATAGTTACTTGGAGAGGGCCAGCACCGCCAATCAAAGAATTGAATATTGGTGGGGTTTCCTGCGTGGCCAGCGCATGGAGTTCTGGTTAGCCTTGTTATCAGGCCTCAGAGACAACGGGCATTTTGATGGCGAGTTTCTGGACAAAAGTCTCCTGCAGTTTTGTTGTATGGGCCTCCATACAGGTGAGTTTATGAATAATGTTTTATTTTCATTTTGTGCGCATGTATATGTGAGTGAGAGAGAGGGGAGGGAGGACAGAAACGGGGAAGGGGGTGTTGGGAAGACAGACAGACAGAGATGGGAGGAAAGGAAAAAGAATGCTAAAGAGAAGGGGTAGAAAAGGGAAAGGAACAGAGATGGAAGGGGAGAGAGATGGAACAGAAGGGTAGAAACAGAGAGGAAAAGAGATGGGGAGAAAGAGGGGGGGGAGGGAGGGATGAACAGAGACAGGGAGGGAGGGAGAGGGTGGGGTTGCTCATGTGTGAATGCTGTAATTTAGTGTTTTATTTATGTTCTGCTGGCACAGCTCTTCCTAAATGTATACATTTTCTACAGGATGAGTTGGATGACACTGCACAGGTGTGGAATGCACACAACATCAGGCCATCAAGAAACCTGAACGTCCCCAGCGGTCGGCCTAATGTGACGCATGCTGTTCCTGAACTTGACCGAACAACAGATTTTCTCTCCCCTGTTGAAGATGAACACATTCAACTGTGCAAAAATGAATGTGTCTTTCGGCTGGCTGTACCATGTAATCCAGATATTTATGAACTCTGTATCATCTTTATGCCTGAGTCCCATCTTGCTCCACCAACAGATCCGTATCAGGCTGTGAACTTGTATTTGCACCTAAGAGAGGTCATCACTGCATCTCTCTAAACCACCCGACCCTCTCCACAGGATGGACACTTATTCCACTGCAGTGCGCCTCCCCCTGACCCTATCCAGAGAATGGACACTAAATTGTTGTGAACCTCCTGTTATTTTGTGTATTGTTAAATCTCTAGTGTTCCTTTTAAAAATACACAGGGATATTGGTTATTTACTGCACTCCTTTGTTTCTGTTATTACGCAATCCTTACGGTGATGCTATTTACTGAATTTACTTTTTGACCTGAAGGTCGTGTGTGCAAAGAGCTGTTAAATAAAAGTAGCCATGTGAAAGAACTTAACTATGTTGTTGAAACATTGAGAAACACAGAAGCACAAGGTTACTTTAAGATTTACTTTAATTATTCTTCACTTCCATGAATTAATGAACATTAACGTGATTCTTTAAAGTCAACAATTCCTGAAAAATTAAACCGGTGTTGGACACCTCGTTCTGAATGCTTGGTTAGAGTAAACAGATGGACCTGTAAGCAGTCATTTTCAAAACAACATTTTCACTTTCAACAACAAAAAAAAAACACCCTCATAAAACTCTGCTGAAGCATTTACTAGTCTGTAACACAGGTGTAACTATGGAAGCAGATAGTTACCATAATCCAAATAAAAATGCAATAGCAGAAATGCTTTTAAATTTTAAGAACGAAGCTGCATTATTTGACTCATAATTAAAATGGTTAATAAGTCATTCAATCTGCATTTTCATTTTCTTCTGCAAGACTGCTCATTCTTGTACTTAATTCAAATGAAAAAGGAAAACACATTTGAGATTTAATTTTCAAAACATGCACCAGCAAAGAGTTACCAAAATTCAATATGAAATGTAAAATTCAAAAATGAAAAAGCAATAGCAGAATGCTTTTTCATTTTAAGAACGAAACTGCATTATTTGACTCATAATTAAAATCATTAATAAATATTGCTATATGCATTTTCATTTTCTTATTCGTGTCGCACCTTTTATGACACAATCAAAAAGAAAACTGAGGGCATTGCTTTTTAATTTTCGTGGTCCTGCCCTGCACAAGAGTTACCACAACTCGAAAATGAAATCGCAATCTCAAAGTAAGCGCGCGGCGCAGGAAAGTGACGTCAGCAGCTCTCCACCTGTGGGTATGGCGGTATGACGCCAAGTGTCATTTGCCTCCTGTTATGTGTAAATTCTAATGTTTGTGAAAAAGAGAAAGATATATATATATATATTTTTTTTTTATTATTTATTTAAAAAGAAAAGAAAAGAAAAAAAAGGTATGGCGGTCTGACACCACTTTGCCATCGTTACTTCTTTCACGTCATTGAAGTTGCCGGTAATCGAGATTTAAATCGGCGAAAAACGTGGACCACTGACAGATCTCGCACCAGCATCTGCCACCAGTCGACGGATTGATCTGTTGCTTCGCATCCTTCGTCGGATGGACTGGTGGCCGACGCCGAACGGAAGCAATGATCCGTTGCATCGCATCCTGCGACGGATGGACTGGTGGCCGACGCCGAACAGCTGTTACTCCACCCATGTAACAAATAGCTTTAGCTTTGATGTTGTGCTGGTGCATCAAGGTGTTCCATAACTGACAACAGGTTGGCTAGGGCAACCTTGTTTGCGTCCGTATCTGGGACGGCAGAATACCTGCTCAACTCGGTCCCGAGCATCAGATTCAGATACACTATTCAACTCCACCTGGGAAGCTAAATCCAGCAGGGTTTGAACAATTGTGTCAATGTGCGCCATGCTCAAATCTTTCCGACCAACGAGATCCGTCAGTGGTCCACGTTTTTCGGCGATTTAAATCTCGTTTACCGGCAACTTCAATGACGTGAAAAGTAACGATGGCAAAGTGGTGTCATACCGCTATACCTTTTTTTTGTTTTGTTTTGTTTTTTTTAAATATACAGTGTATATATACATTTATTAAATTCACAAACATTAGAATTTACACATAACAGGAGGCAAATGACACTTGGCGTCATACCGCCATACCCACAGCGGAGGTGGAGAGCTGCTGACGTCACTTTCCTGCGCCGCGCGCTTACTTTGAGATTGCGATTTCGTTTTCGAGTTGTGGTAACTCTTGTGCAGGGCAGGACCATGAAAATTAAAAAGCAATGCCCTCAGTTTTCTTTTTGATTGTGTCATAAAAGGTGCGACACGAATAAGAAAATTAAAATGCATATAGGAATATTTATTAATGATTTTAATTATGAGTCAAATAATGCAGCTTTGTTCTTAAAATGAAAAAGCATTCTGCTATTGCTTTTTCATTTTTGAATTTTACATTTCATATTGAATTTTGGTAACTCTTTGCTGGTGCATGTTTTGAAAATTAAATCTCAAATGTGTTTTCCTTCATTTGAATTAAGTACAAGAATGAGCAGTCTTGAAGAAGAAAATGAAAATGCAGATTGAATGACTTATTAACCATTTTAATTATGAGTCAAATAATGCAGCTTCGTTCTTAAAATGAAAAAGCATTTCTGTTTATTATATTCTTATTTTAATTTGGATTATGGTAACTGCTTCCATATAAAACAAATACATCCATAAATATATACAATGTGAGAATTGTTTCTTGCAAGAGCTGTACTTCAACCCATGACCATCGATAAAAGTGTACACATCTAATCGTAAACAATCTGCTGCAACCTGAATTTCCACTTCTGTGTCTATAAACCAGTCACAGCTTGACTGATGGCTCTGAAGAAGCAGTTTCCATCAGCCTCTACATTCTCATTTGTACACGGCGAACCTAATGGGCCTTTGCAATCAGAAATTGGAAAACTTGCACGGTCCAAATGAATCTTCAAGTTTTTGCAAAGGTCTAAACAAACATCAACATCAAGGGGAGAGAAGTTACACTCTTCATTGGTCACAGCACTGACAAACTCTACGTCAGAATTATCCATGTCAAAGTGAGGAGTTTTGCTCTTCTGAAGTGACTCACTGTTGCCAGCTGGTGCTGGAATTTTAAACCGTGACCATGCAGAACCTTGGCTAATCTAATACCAGTGCCATGATCTGCCACTGCATCTTCACTAGTACTAACTGATGATGGATCACAAATCACATGTGCGAGGCGTAGAACGAGCGGAGCAGTCAGAGGCAACAGAAGAAGAAAGAAAAGCCTCCTTAGCTTAGTTGATCTTCTGTGTTGCCTCCTGGACGGTGCTGGCCTCCTCTGGCTTGGTGCTGGCAACCACGGGAGCCACAGGAACCACGGGCACAGCTCTGGTCATCTGTGGCGTCGCCTCCACCTGATTAAAATAAGAAAGATGTGATTTTATGCCAATAAACATAGAAAGGAAAACACTAGGCTTTACACGGTCACGATTTTTGTGCCGATCACCGATCAGTGAGTTTAAATAAACTGATCACCGATCACCGATCACGTTAGGGGCAATAAATACTTGTTTCTGTACACCCCTTGCCTTCTCACGAGCACAGTCTAAAGTTGTTTGCTTTTGCATCCGTTTCAGAGTTTGCTTTTCTTTTTCTTTCTCCGCGCTGCGTTTCTTGAACTCGACATGCTCCTCCGTGTGTATCTTTTCCAAGTGCCTGATTAAATTTGTGGTGTTGAAATTTTTTGCTAAAGTTCCCCCGCGAGGTACTGTAGCGTTGCATATATTGCAGATTCAAAGAAACTTTATTGTCCGTCACATAGCGACAGTACTCAAAACAGGAAGAGGCACGAAGACGAAAATGAAGGTTTTTGAATCATGAACCATTAGCTCTCGGTGTTATGCCCCGGCCTAGGGGGAACCAGGACACAACATAAAGCCTCCCCCCCTTCTCCCAGCTCTCAAATTAGACAAAGGTGCTTCGTCCACAGGATGGTTTTTATTAAACGTCACCATCATTGCACTGGCGTCAGGGAGGGCATGGCCAAAACAACAAACAAAATGGCTCTCTTATGGATCTTACCTATGAAGAAAACAATCAAATAAATGACAGTCAAACTAACCTCCTCAACTAAAACACAGGAGAAAAGGGGCACAACACAAATGGCTTCCCTCCCCTACGGGCTACGTGGACACAAAGGGAACTGAAATAGATTACAAAACAGAATTGATGGCTGAACACAGAATGCTGCTGCTGCGGCACATGGCCTCTGGTTGGGAGCTGGGAGAAGGACAAAGAGACCGAGGTGTTGAAGTCCTCCTCCTTAAATATTGGCACCAGCCAATCACCTTTCCGCACCTGGAACAAGCAAAAAAAAGGGAACACAGGATCTACTGTGCCATCTAGTGCCCAAACGGACACACAGCAGACAAAAGGAACTGACAACAATGTAAACCCAAATCTATAGATTTACATAACACTCGGATACAAACAAATAAACATGTCGATGCTGTGAAACTACTTTGGAGGAAATGAGACAGATTAAAAAAGTTTCAACACGACCATGACGTCATTGATCGGTGATTCATGACATGACGCCCGATCATGAACGTTTCTAAAAATGCCAAATATCGGCCGATCCGATACAGCCGATAAGATCGGTGTAAAGCCTAGAAAACACACACAGGTGATGAAGTGGAAATGAATAAGTACAAACCTGCTGCACTGCTGTGATATTGCTGGAGGCAGACTCAGTCATGTGGACAGTTGAACGTGTTGCCCACACCTGCAAATACAAGGACACAAAGTAACGTTTAAAGAACTGCATTTATTGTCCTATCACAAAGATGCACACAATGAAATACACATATCCCAAATACCAACATGTCACTTGTTTGTTTTGGTTTTTGAGGCAACGCGTGCTGATCGACGTCTCAGGCTGGACATCTGGAAGAACATAAAGAAATGAATTCATAAACAAAGTAACACACTAATTAAACTGTACATGTACTGTACATATGTGAGCTTGTGTTGATAATAGGGGTGACAAAAAAGACAAAAAAGAAAAATCTAAATATGTTTTTGTAAGATTTATTTGGAATACAACATAACAACACAGGCAGAACATGAAATCATGAACGTGGAAGTACTCACAATGTTGAAAGTCCTTCCGAGGTGGAAAAGGTGTCCAATCCCGTTTTTGCTCCAGGCGTTGTTTCATTCGGGCTTCGAGTACTTGAGGAACCCCGAAACCCTAACCCTAATTTCAGCTAACCCTAACCCTAACCCTAACCCTAGTTTCAGCCTTATTGTTAACCCTAATTCAATGCAAGTCTATGGGGTGAATTTTCAACTTTGTCCTAGAGACATGGGGCCACTTGCTTTTTCATCAGGAGCCCCCAAGAAGCGCCCACGCCAAATTTGGGGCTTCTAGTACTTGAGGAACCCCGAAACCCTAACCCTAATTTCAGCTAACCCTAACCCTAACCCTAGTTTCAGCCTTATTGTTAACCCTAATTCAATGCCAGTCTATGGGGTGAATTTTCAACTTTGTCCTAGAGACATGGGGCCACTTGCTTTTTCATCAGGAGCCCCCAAGAAGCGCCCACGCTAGATTTGGGGCTTCTAGCCAATGAGGAAAAATTTGGAGCAGACAGGACAGGGTTACAGCTGAGAAGGCACTTAAGATCCTCAAAGGACTGTTGCCACTAACTAGACCAAACAAATGGTTTCAATGGACTGGTTAATTCCTCTCTCGTGGCCGGCAGCTCCACTGCCTTGGTGCTGGAGATGCCCGCTCAGGGGCGCCGCCAGGAATTTTGGGCCCCCTTCAAAAAAACAAAAACAAATGGGCCTCCTTTGCGCAGCGCTTGTCAAAAGCTTCACATTACTCTAAAAATACAGTATAGTTCAATAATAGTGCTTGAGTCCATCTTGACAGTGTCAATGTATTTTTATTGTGAATTCTCCACTAAGCAAACTCTTAACATTGATGAATGATTCATGAAAAAAAACTTGATGTCTCTCGGACAAAGTTGAGGTTTGACCTTCATAGACTTGCACTGCATTAGGGTTTAGCGATAAGGCTGGAATTAGAGTGAGGGTTTCGGGGTTCCTCATGGGGTAGAAGCCCCAAATTTGGCGTGGGTGTGTCCAGGAGGATCCTGATGAACCTGAAAGTGGCTCCATGTCCCTAGGACAAAGTTGACCTTTGACCCTCATAGACTTGTATGGCATTAGGGTTATCGATAAGCGATACAAACCTGGTGAGTTTAAGACTTAGTGACTCTACGTACATGAATGTATGGGGAATGTATCATGCTTATTTTTTCAGCATGAAGAGTATTACCATTCTGCATCTAATCATTCAGCGCAACATGAACCATCCTATGTCCAAGGAAACAGCTACACAGTCAATTAGAGACACAGCAAAATGACTCACCTACATCCAGCGTTATGCGTGGCTTCATCACTTCATTTTTTTTCCAAACACCATAAAATTACACATTGGTGCAGAAGTCTTCCCATCTCTTTTTTTAGTTCATCAATGAATTGTCTGTTGCCCTTATCCAGAATGCGCCGCAGCTCATTCATCGCCTATAATGCAAGTCAGTGTTAAAATCTGCAAAAATGCTTGCTTTTCATCATAAACCAAAACAAGTTAATCACTTACATGATAAAGATCCTTGACACATGGATATGCATCTAGGATCTTTGTTGGCCTTGTCCTGTTCTTTCAGAACATCACTATCAATGAAGGATCTTCTTGCTTGAAACTGCAGGTCAAGAATTTGGGAGACAGCATCTTGGTTGGGTTTTGGTTTCTTGTACAGCTCCTGCAGGGTCTGATAATGTCTGGCCTGTGCTGTCAGACCATCTTTGGCTGATGAAATGGAGGGGACAAATCAGTAAATCAGTCAAATGGATGAAATTGTTTGGAGCATCAAAATATATCAAATGACAATTCAAATGTAAAAATGCCTGTGATATATCATGATATCCAAAACTATCATAACATTGCCTAGCTTTCATACATTATCATTATTATTAAAATGGACATGTTTCTACTTATGTGAAGTGTGGCCATTATCAGAACTGCGCCCTGGTGTGTGACACAAAATAATTGTTGATCCACCAATTGCATCATGATCTTCTTCTTGGTCACTTGCTGAGAAGTCAATGCGATGCCTTTTCTTCTTGTGGCCCCTCTCTGGTGAATCTCTTGTGAAGATTCTTGTAAGTGCTCGCCTGTGGTAAATAAAATTTCACTCATTGAAAGAACAAATAAAGATGGAAAGTGAAAATGCACAGATAAAAAAAAGTATCAGCCAAAAATAACCACACGCTTCAAAATCTAAGTGCGCAAAATAATATAATCACTTACATGTTTCATTGTTTTGTCTTAATCCTTCAGCATGGGATAATAATCCACTAGTCTTTGAGACATTGTAGTGACTTCATGCTTAGAAGGGTACCAGACCCCCTCTCCTTGCTGACTGGCTCTCAAGATAGAAATCATGCTGGTGACAGTGTTTCTCACCAGCCTGCATCTCAGCTCTTTGAACATGACACATTTCCCCTCACTGGCAGTGCGGGCCATCTGGAAGTAGTGCTTACGAGCTTGCTCCAACTCACTGTCTGTATAGAGGGTGGGCAAACTTTTTTAGCAACGGGCCACATGACAGACCTGCATCGAGTCGGCGGGCCACGGAAGGGGGGGTTGTAGGTAGGTACAGAATTAGTCCGGGTGCAGAATCGTTCTGGGCGTAGTGACTGCCCGATACGGCAACTCCATTGGGACATACCTCTACATCGCGGTCGAACGTGATATATGGATGGATCAGGGTCAAAACGCTATTTCGCGGGTGATAGATAGATAGATATATAGATAGATAGATAGTGTGTGTTGAATACATACATTCGTATATATATGTATATATATATATATATATATATATATATATATATATATATATATATGTGTGAAGAGAGAGAGAGAGAGAGAGAGAGAGAGAGAGAGAGAGAGAGAGAGAGAATTTCGTGTATACAATATAATACAAAGTACTGTAAATACGGCAGGGATTGACAGAAAAAAGAAGATAACCTTAATCAACCGATGTAGTTTGTCCTAATAGAGTTGCCGTCTGTGACGTTGTTGGCATTCGCCAACTGGACAGAGGCGACTGCCAATTACGTCACATACGGCAACTCTATAAACGTACCGCGACCTATCCATATATCACGTTCGAATGCGATGTAGAGGTATGTCCCAATGGAGTTGCCGTATCGGCAGTCACTTCTGCCTGGAACGATTCTGCACCCGGACTAATTCTGTACCTACACCTCGTTGACGGGGGGGAAGCACGCTATCGCTATCGCGCTACACTAACTCGGCAAAGTTACGTGCCGACAAAGTTTCGTTGGGGGGTGCGGTGTTGGGGGGTTATGACTGGCTTCACGCGGGCCGGACAGAGACACGCAGCGGGCCGGATGTGGCCCGCGGGCCGGGGTTTGCCCATGTCTAGTATAGACAACATACAGTATTGTGGAGGAGTAGGAAGCTGTGGGGTCCTCTTTGGGCTGCTTTTCACCAAAGGAGTGGATGTCTGAGGACAGATTGAAGATGTTCCTCCTGGTGAAGACACAGTTCCTGGCTTCATTCGGGGCAGCCTTGTCTGGTAAGGTGGAATTCTCAGCCGAGAGGAAACCACATCCAAAACATTATGAACAAGAGAGAAACAATAGACCCAATTAGGAAAAAAGAAAAAAAAAAGTGTTATGCTCGATGTTTTCAGAGCAAAGTAGGTAACCAATCACATCTACACTAATAAGGGCCCAAATCCGTTTCCTCCTGAGAAAGTGTTCTGGTCCAGGAAAAAGGTCTCTCAAATCATCACGACTGAGGGTGTGGAGCAAGACTTCATCGATGTTGGCAGCTATAAAGACAGTCCAATCATTAACAAACCTACATTTTTTAACTGATGAATTTAATTCAACTTGACAAGTCAAACCAAGTTTGTTTTGTGCCAATTTCTGTTATCAGAAATAATTGTAAATGCAATTCAGTTTAGACATTTTGTCTCAAATTTGTAAAATACTTCTTTTTGAAATCAGTGTCAGCATACAGTTATTTTAATTACTTAGCGGACAAATCACAGTAATGGAAATTTTTTCATACCTACACATGACATACCATTTAAAATTGATACTGTGACATCATCCAGCTCATCCATTATTGGCCCCGGTTTGGATGTCCATTTAATTTCTCCTCAATCTGACAGGGGAAAAAAATCATCATATTAAGGTCACAATTAGGACAAGCTGGCCTTCCGACTCAAGATCCGTTTTTTTACAATGCCCATCTGCCATGGATCCCAAAGTTCCCATGCAATTAAAAGTTGTGACACCTTATCTGAATGATAACCCTAGACAGCTCAACGGATTGCTAGTCATACAGACAACAATCAAAATTGGAGTGAAACTTGTAACCACAATGCCTGCAACATGGTGGTAATCAATAATCATCAAATACCAGTGTTCTTCGTGACAAAATGACAACATCTGATAGGATTGTGCCACCTTGAACTGCAATCAACTTAAATTTTGATAAAAACAAGCAAATTGTACCTAAACTACATCTTCAATCAATCCAATTTGAGCACCCTCTACCCCATAAACTGAAGATACTGCAATACAAACTTGGTAGTACAGTATTTCGTCATGCCACATATAACTAGGAATGCTAATTGCTTGTTCACATGACTAGAATTGCAGTACATCAATCCAATACAAAATACACACTTGTGACACTTGTCATCAAGCTCATAAATCCATCGAGTCGAGATGAGCACGTGCACGGAGTCGGACTCCGTGAGTTCACATAAACAGAGCATTGCGTTTGCATAAATTATGCACGGCTATCGAGCTAGAAGCCGAGTCCGATTTGGTGCACACAACCACACTATAATGCCTCTCAATGTCCTAACCCATGCCACGCAACACAAACGTGAGGGACCGATTTGAGTTTCTCACGGGACCAGCAGTGAAGTCACAACCGTCGCCCCACATGAAATGTTGCAGCAGGAGCCTGAGGATTTTCTGAGTCAACATGCTGATCAACAGGTAACGTAATGTTGGCTTCCTTGACGACATTAGACAACTCCCTGTTTATATTTTATCCATATTTTAGTACAAAGCCTCCTTGTTTTCTGATCTGCTCCTGTTTGACTTGTTCGGTTTTTGTTTTGACATTATGCTGTTAGTGTTTATTTCAAATTAACAAGAAGTACCGGTACAGATAGTAGGAAATTAATATAACACTTGCGTCAAACAAAGAATAACTAACTGTACATATCACGTCTACAGGAAGGAGCTGGTACATTAAGTGAGAATATTCATGAATATTAAGAGAAGATATATTCAAGGTTGTCCTGAGGTCAACTGTACCAACCATTGCCAGACCTTATGGAGCAATTTGATGTTATTGTACAGTAAAAATGGAATATTGGAGCTGTCGCAAAAAAAAAAAAAAAAAAAAAGCCAACTTTAAGGCTTAATATCTCCAAAATGATACTGTACATATGCTTGATAATGACTGAGGATATAGTCAGGGTATTCCTCAGGTCAACTGTACCAACCACTGACAGAAATTATGGAGCAAAGCAATGTTACTGTACAGTAAAAAATTGAGTACTGGGCCCTTTTTGCCTGTTTGAAAAGCTAAAAAAAAATGGAAAACAACAACTTTGAGGCTTAATATCTCCAAAATGGTACATTAAATATGCCTTATAATGATTGAAGATATATTCAAGGTTGTCCTGAGGTCAACTGTACCAACCATTGACAGAGCTTATGGAGCAATTTGATGTTATTGTACAGTAAAAATGGAATATTGGAGCTGTCGCAAAACAAAACAAAAAGCCAACTTTAAGGCTTATTATCTCCAAAATGATACTGTACATATGCTTGATAATGACTGAGGATATAGTCAGGGTATTCCTCAGGTCAACTGTACCAACCACTGACAGAAATTATGGAGCAAAGCAATGTTACTGTACAGTAAAAAATTGAGTACTGGGCCCTTTTTGCCTGTTTGAAAAGCTAAAAAAAAATGGAAAACAACAACTTTGAGGCTTAATATCTCCAAAATGGTACATTAAATATGCCTTATAATGATTGAAGATATATTCAAGGTTGTCCTGAGGTCAACTGTACCAACCATTGCCAGACCTTATGGAGCAATTTGATGTTATTGTACAGTAAAAATGGAATATTGGAGCTGTCGCAAAAAAAAAAAAAAAAAAAAAAGCCAACTTTAAGGCTTAATATCTCCAAAATGATACTGTACATATGCTTGATAATGACTGAGGATATAGTCAGGGTATTCCTCAGGTCAACTGTACCAACCACTGACAGAAATTATGGAGCAAAGCAATGTTACTGTACAGTAAAAAATTGAGTACTCGGCCCTTTTTGCCTGTTTGAAAAGCTAAAAAAAAATGGAAAACAACAACTTTGAGGCTTAATATCTCCAAAATGGTACATTAAATATGCCTTATAATGATTGAAGATATATTCAAGGTTGTCCTGAGGTCAACTGTACCAACCATTGACAGAGCTTATGGAGCAATTTGATGTTATTGTACAGTAAAAATGGAATATTGGAGCTGTCGCAAAACAAAACAAAAAGCCAACTTTAAGGCTTATTATCTCCAAAATGATACAGTAATCAATCACATTTAGAAATCAAATGTTTCTAAATGTCAAGTCAGTAATGTCAAGTCAGTGCTTGATGTGTCATCAGCAGGTGTCGGCGTCAGTAATGGGGCATCGGCGGGTTTCGGGCGGAATCGCCAGGCGTTGGGAAACGTTGGCGGGTGTCGGGGGCTCGTGGCCAGGAGGCGGACGTCACGGCAGGCAGTGGCCAAGTGGGCTCAGTCCCGCAAACGCTGCTTACAGCTTTAATTTTGTATTGCTTTGATAACATTGTTTAAGTTGAGTTTAAATTTACACTATTTTTTTTTTCTTAGCTGCTAATTGTTCAAAAATGCTGATGTTAAAAGGGTGTTTGCACAGTAAATGTTATGGCACTTTAATTCATATGGCAGTACATTTAAAATAACTGGCCGTCAAGTTCCAGGAACTGACAAACTGCACTGTTTTTGTGCCTCACCCTTTCTAACTGGGACATTTGCAAGGGAACACAGACTGGTTATGCTGCTCCCTGATAAAAGAAAAATGTTTCTGCTGTTACCTCAGAAATTGCCTGTTTTTATTGTGGCTCAGGATTTTGGAGGTAGATTTTTTTTATTTTTCATAAGGAACAGGATAACAGTAATGCCCTGGCATTGGCAATAAGCTTTAATTTTGTATTTGCATTTTTTTTAACTTTAGATTTACATTAAAAATGTTTCTGTGTAAAGTGCTGATGTTAAGTGTTTGCACGATAAATGTTATGGTGCTTTCGTTTATATGGCAGAACATTTAAATTAAAGTGTATGAAAGACTTCTTTTAAATTCATTATTGGCTTTTGCGTATACATTAATTGATTAATCGTGATTGATCAGGTAAATCATGCGATTAATTGCGATTAACATTTTTAATCGTTGCCCAGCCCCAGTAAAAACATTTTTCTGGTGCCAGCATTTCGTGAGGCAGAAGTTGATTCAGACTTCAGTGCCTTGGAGCGAATAGCTTCGCCACTCAACTGGCCAAGAGACATGTGGCCTGTCCTTCTCCAATGCAAGTGGGTGGGAAAAGCACAGGAGTTGGTGTCTGCTCTTTTCTTAGAAGACAGCCTGCAATATGATGTTGGAAAGGAAGCAATTTTTCCTGCTTATGAGCTTGTTCCTGAGCCCTACCGGCAAAAATTTAGGAACCATAGAAAATCTAGTGGTCAAACCTTTGTCGAGTTTGCATGGGAGAAAAGCAACCTCTTTGATAAATGGTGTGCAGCTAATGATGTCAAAAATGACTTTGAGTCACTCCGTGAGCTCGTTCTTTTAGAAGATTTTAAAGACTCTTTGCCAGAGAAGGTGGTAATGTTCTTGAATGAACAGAAAGTGTCGTCATTGTCCAAGGCTGCTGTCCTCGCAGATGAGTTTGTGTTGACCCACAAAAATGTCATCTCATCTTCCCCCCCGATCGGACACGCCTTCTGCTTCTCGTCCCACAAGAGCCGAGTCTAGCCACCTCCCCCTTGAAAAGGCTAGAGGGAAGGGACTTCTGGTTTGGCCATAAAGCGGTAGACTGCGCGACACCAGGGCTCTCGACCGTCTAGGGTAAAAACTCCCCGAAAACTTGAATGACTATTGTCAGATATCATATTAACTACAAAGTGATCAGGGGAACGTTGGAATGGGAAGGAAAACTCCATTCAACCAAAACAGAAACACAGTAACAGACAATATGGCGGAACTACCAGCTTGCTCTGAAACAGAGGGAGATGGCGAAACGAACTCCTCGTGACTAACGACGCGAAAAAGGGCTCGGACATAGAAATTATTAGCAAGGAGATACGGGATTTAAAAATGGAACCAAAAGAAGTCCTTTGCACGTTTGGAGAAACACTGAGGAACGACGTGGAAAAAGACTTGGACGACTTCAAACACGAAATAAATCAACAACTTGCGAAAGTCATCACCGAACAGGAGCTCCAGACCGGCAAGATCAACGAGGCTGAGTCGCGGATTGAAAAGCTAGAACGTTGGGCACAGGAAGCTAATGACACTCTGGTCATATCACTGAGAGAACAAAAAGCTCTTCAGGACAAGTTAACTGACCTGGAGTCCAGGCCGAGGAGAAACAACCTACGTATCTATGGAGTCACTGAAGGAGAGGAGGGAGAATCTGTGGCCAAGTTTGTGGAAGACCTGCTGAAAAGCGAACTGCACCTGCCAGCAGATTTTAATTTCCAAATTCAGAGAGCACACCGCTCATTTGCACAGAAGCCAGCGGACGGTGCCCAACCGAGACCCATCATTGTTAACTTTCTGGAATTTACTACCAAAGAGAGGGTCCTGAGAGAGCTATGGACAAAGAAAATAGAACTGGGGAATAAAGTACCGTCATTCCATCACGATTACGCGACAGAGATGGTCCAAAAGAGAAAGGAGTACAACACTGCTAAAAGAATCCTGAAGGAGAAGGGCATCCGCTTCCAGACGCCATTCACCAAGATGAGGACCCACTGGGATACGGGAACTCGAACCTACAACAGCGCAGAGGAGGTAAAGGAGGAATTGGCGAGACGCGGCCTGGCGGAGAAGACGGCGGTGGCGACGGGTGCGGAGGGGCCTGCGGCACTCGGTGCCCCGCACTGCGACGGAGTGGCAGTGCAAGGAGGGATCCTGGAGGGGCTACGCATCAGCAGCGACACGAGCCAGAGAAAAGCTACAAGAGTTTCAAAGATTCTTTGATTAAATTCAGAGAATAAAATGAAGAAAGCTGGTAGGGATGTTCTAGTATGACCGGTGTTTTTAGTTGACAAATTATTCAAATTGAATTCCCATGTTAATAGAAAAGAGACTGTGGGAAGTCCGGGTCGCTCCTTTTTTTCTAACGTTGGACTCATTTAGAACGACTAAAATACTCATTGCAGGTTCAAGTGTCATTTCTAAGTTAGGTTAGATTTTTGACTGCCTTCACGCGGGACGGACAGAGACACGCCGTAGTTTGGCCATGCCTGATCTACAGGAAACACATCTCTCTCAGCAAGAGCTAAATCAACATGATTTAAAAGCTAAACTCGACACAACTAATGGCAACAGGAGTCAGACCCGCCTGTCGAAACTTGTCAACGTCTCTCTAGCCGAACTCGGGATGTTTGATGTTTGGAGGGACCTCCACCCGTTACAGAGGACTATTTTTTTTTATTAACATTACAGACAGATACAGAATAGAGGAATGTAAAATAGGAACGACTGACTTGTACTGACACAGTATTAATTACCTTATTATTTGTCTAAATAAGAGGAAGAAAAACACACTTTGGAGATTAAATGTGGGTATGCTAAATAATCCAAAAACACTGGAGGAGGTTAAGAAAGAGATTAAATGCTCTATGGAGGAGAACATAGATAGTCCAGTAGACACTACCATACTGTGGGACACAATTAAAGCTGTGATGAGAGGGAGGTTAATAGCGAGGGCAGCCTATCAGAAAAAGACGAGATGTGGCGAGGGGGAGGGTCTGGCGGAGGTGGAGAAATTCAGATGGTGGGTATAAAGGAAAATTGGGGGGGGGGGGGTGCCTGACAATGCCACCTGGGGAGTTGCAGGAAGAGCTTAATGGAATCTTAATCCAATTGGAGTTCTCACCTTGTCCCCCTATACATGCAGCTGAGAAATTTGAATTACTGACGGGAACGTGTCCTCCTCCCAACAGTAGGGGGTGGAGTGAGCCTTTTCAGCTGGTCAGCTGCTTTCGGTTGACATATTACATCATTATGATATAGAATGATAGTTCATAATGTACGTGTTACTTACTTTGCAGATAAACTGTACCCTATTTCTTGTGCTCATGGTTATCTTAAAAGATAACCATGAGACAAGAACGTTGTTTGCTGTTGGAGGGCTACAACAACACAATGTCTTCGATGCTACGCTTTGTGCCGTCGCCACGGACCCCAAACTATCGTTCTTGTTGGATGCAGGTTCTGCGCAGACTGGTGGGAGAGTTTGTGTACAGGTTTTGCAAAGGAACAGTGTCTTCAGTTATACACACGCTCATTAAAGTGCCGACCGTGGAGGAAGCTTGTGCCGCTGCACGCCGTTTCCAGCAGAATAACAGCGAAATTATCGAAATGAAAACAAATCCGAAAAACATCTCTTTGCTGTGCTTTTATTTACAAAGTTGAAATTACTTGAAACTTACAAAAAATGTGAACGAAAAGGTAGAAATATAAATACGAAGGAATACGTATTTGTTCAGGACTGCGCAAAGCCGTGCATTTGCTGCGCTACCCTTTTAAAAAAGGTCTCCGTTGCGTGTTATTTTAATGTGTCCATCTCTTTTAGAAGAGAAAGCATCGCCCCGGTCTCATCCTCTCTCCAAATGTCAACATTCTTATTCGCGTTTGCCAGGTTGTTTCACGCCGAAGGCAATAATTCAAATTTCTCTAGTACCATGTAAACGCACTGAGGGACGCAAAGATTGCACTCCGGCGCAGGTGTGATTGATGACGCGAAGGTGGGGGCAAACCCACCTGCCACATCGTTAATTAATTCAATTAATTAATTAAAGTGCTTTTTGAACCTTTGGCCGCTCCGTAGATTGTGGAAACGGGAAATGAATTGACTCACAGCACACAGTCACACGCTTGCAGCCGGCTTGTAAGCACAACAAAAAAAAGAAAAAGACACTGAGCGTAGATGAGCACTAGGAAGGACTAACATGGATAAGGCGTCAATTGTAAATGGAAAGTTCCACTTCAAAACCCTGCCAGATGGCAGTCTTGACAGGACAAAAGTGATATGCATTTACTGTAAAGCTGTATTTAGTTTCCACCGGAGTACGAGCAGTCTTACGTTTCACTTGTCTGCGAAGCATACAGCTGACGCGGAGAGCCCTCCGCCCCCTTCTGAGGTAAAGCAAACCACGTTGGATGGTGTGGCACGGAGACCACTGGCCGCGTCCACCACACGCCAACTTTCAACAGCGGGGGCTAAATGGGTGTGGCTACGGCTTGCAGGCCAATTAATGTGGTGGAGGACGAGGGTCTGCGCGATATCATATATATTATACTGACTATGGATGAATATGACACTGACTGGATGATTATGGCACTGACTGTGGATTACTATGGATGCTGAACAGCTGTTATAGGCTATACTGCCTAACTGCACTATATCAGTCGAGTCCTGTACTGTATTGCACTGCCCCCTGTTTAATGCACACTTTATTTATTGTTTGGATTTAATTTAATTTATTTTGTGCATCACAGTTTGATGCAATGCATAAGTGTCATCCTTTTGTCTTAATGGCTGCTGAAAAAAGGGGATGAATAGTTCAAGTTGGAGTTGAAAAGTAAAATATATATATTTTGGTAGTACTAGTAATCATTACTATGTAATGTTACAGTTATGCCCATCTGTTATCTTTGTTGGGCTTGAGTTTATGATTATTTTTTTTTTACCCTGTGCATCTTTTGTTTTGTTAGTCGAACTTGTCATTGCTCCAACACAAATAAACATGCTGCATCCCACTAGATGGCGCATTTGCCTTATTTACAAGCACCATGGTCATCAGAGCTGATCTCTGCCACTCTCAGCAGCGTGAGTCTAAGGTCTACTAAGATTCCACAATCTATTACACCTCGTGAGCAAAACAGGCTACAGGTAAAATTAAACATCTTCAGTTGAGCAACTCAGGCAAGTTAAACTGATTTAAAAACAAACAAACACTATAATACTAGGAAAAGAATCCGCTATATGTCAATAAATACAACAGATTGAGTATTCATAAAAACAATGCTTACTTTAAATAAGAAAATCCAACAAACCAACAAGTGCAACACTAAAAAGCAAACCAACAATCAAAATAATGCTTAATTGCCTTAGTTTTGTCCCACACTTATCAGCTTAGCTACTAAGGATAACACACATTATTCACCTGGACAGAAGGAGGTTCTGAGGAACGTGTTGGTCCTGGAGCTTCCTGGTCAGGATGTTCGGGAGATCCCTCTGGCTCAATGTCTGGAGCGCCAACATATTTTAGAATTGCTCCTGCAGAGACAAAGCTCATTAGATCATCAAGCAAAACAGATCAGAAGCGCATTTTCCTATTTTATTATTACAGTGATGTTGCAGTAATATAGGAAAATTAAAAATTCATTTGTTTTTAAATTAAACATTATGGTTGCAGTGTCCCTTTAAAGCTTTTACCCAATTACAAAACTGTCATTTTTAAGAGTTTTTGGCATTACTTTACACACTGTACTAGTTAAAGTAATAAAACTAAGATAAATTACCCACTGCCACAACAGTCTAAAATAGTCGACACCATGCCAAATAAAGTATTTCCATAAAATATTTCTTTGAATTATAAAACAGTAGAACATCTCTAATTAAGGGCCTACAAAATACAAACTAAGCTTAGTAAATTCATCCTAAGTTAAGGCTAAAATAACATTAAGAGTCAAATATGTGAGAGACAACTTCCACTGAACAATAACAGGGGACTGACTACAACAACAACTACAACATGCCCTCCCTCCCGCCCTCCCTGTTAGAATGTGAATAAACGGGTGTGGAGTCAATCACTCATTCCCATGGCAGGATAGGCCAACATGGCAGGATATGGTCAACTTTCATAAAACAAACAAAAACGCTGATTCATGACGAACAAATATTAGCCAGCCAGCTAACATTTATCCGACGCTAGCTAGCTAGCTGGCTAGCAGGACAAATAAACAAACTTGGGGGGGGGGGGGCAACAGCGTTTCACCTCCACGTCTCCAGCCCACATCACAAACAAATAACTTACCTTTCCCCTTTGCAAGTTTTTCTTGATCAGTTTTCTTTTCCTTCCGTTTCTCCGCACCGCTGGGATAACTCCTTTTTGATGCCATAATGGTGTCTGTTTGTTTTTAATCCTCTCGCTAACGGGAACGAATGGTAGCTGTCAATCATTCACGTCATACCTGTGCGTCGCTGGCCCGCAACGTCACAACCTGCGTGACAGTGCGGCAAGCCCCCAGAGTCCAAGATGGCGTCCCATTGCTTTCAATGAAGTTGCTCACCCAGCGCATGGCTCCCAAAAACTTTTTGACTTCCGCATTGATGGGATAATAGAGCATGCGCAGTTGTGTCAGTGTGGAGACCGTCACTGACAGTCGTGCGCGCTCACAAACCGTACAAAATTCAACATGGAAATTAATGTATTTTTTTTACGGAACAACTGACGATTGTTGTTTGGAAATTTTATAAATAATAATGATGATGATGATGATGATGATGATGATGATGATGATGATTATTATTATTATTATTATTATTATTATTATTATTATTATATTAATAAAATAGTATTATTATAATAATATACTATTATTTGTGTATTAAACAAGTGAGCAATGTGCCACTGAATAATAAATGATAATTCTTTGAAGCAACTCTCTTTGGAAAGCAGACAAAGTAATGAAATGATTGGTCTATTTATTTCATCAGAACTAAAAAAATAAAAAATAAAAACTCAACGATCTTGAAAGTTCCTCCCTTTCTCTTGCACCTGTCGATGTGTGTAGCTAACACAAATTTGCAAATATTTTGTCGTCCTCATGGAATTAAACAGCACACCATGTTAATTTATCAGCGAGTGCTCTCTCTTTTCATGCAATTCATCATGCTTAACATGTAATGCTGAATCATGAAAGCTATGGAGCAAAAAATAATAATTACATAAACCACGAGTGAAATAAAATGTGTCATTCATTCAATAAAGATTTCATTCATTCATCTCCTATACCCGCTTATTCCTATTCAGGGTCACGGGGGTCTGCTGGAGCCTATCCCAGCTGTCTTAGGGCGAAGGCAGGGTGACACCCTGGAAAAGTCACCAGTTCATCGCAGGGCCACATAGAGACAAACAACCATTCACACTCACATGCACACCTACGGACAATTTAGAACATTCAATTGACCTCACGTGCATGTTTTTGGAGTGTGGGAGGAAGCCGGAAAACCCGGAGAGAACCCACGCAGACACAGGGAGTACATGCAAACTCCACACAGAAAGGTCCCAGGTCCAGGCCCCGGAATCGAACCCACGACCTTCTTGCTGTGAGGCGGCAGCGCTAACCACTGCACCACCGACTATTTTATTACTTAGTTGAAAATGCCATTTTATTTTATTTAACAAAGCATATCATTATTTCATCATGCATTTAATTGTTTTGTGGTCCTGTGTTTTAGTGCTTCATAATTGTATTCTGTTGTCAAATTTGCCCATCAAAGTCAGATTAGTAATCCTGTACATCAGTTTAAGGAAAACCAATTCTAGGTAATGGATTGCAGATCTTGTAGCACCTGTTACAATGGAAAGAAATGTATACATAATAAGTACGTCTGTGTGCCCGATATTTTAGCTAACACTAAACTTTCTGCACAACTGTCTGCATTGTGCTTTTTCTTCGGCCACAGAGAACAGAAACGTCTGTAGTTCTTTGTTCACCCATGGTACAGTTTCATAAGCTTTTCAGTTTTTAATACGTGTTAATGTAAAAATCCACACGCGAGGCATTTAAAAATGGCGGTTTTGGTCTTTCGTGAAAGACGGCCTTTGGCCAATCAGTGTCCTGAACGTTGCTACGTCACCCTTATGGTCTCAGCTCTGCTCGCTTCGAACCCCAACGAGGCAGGTACCAAAATCCTAACCCCTGGGAACGTGACAATTGTTTTTTTCAATTGAAGTTTTTGTTATTTTGTTCGTTTTCGTTCACTATTATAACCGTGGTCAGGACCTCCAGTCAGAAGATCCACTGGAGGACATTTAGAGCAAACAGTCAGACAACAGCAGCTTCACCACATCAGCTGAAAAATGGAGTTTGGATGCTTTCAGCTTCAAGTCGTGGACAGAAAATGATGACACTGTCACACTGATGTTTTCTTCTCCAACCTTCTCTCAGCTCCAGAGGTTGGTGGTCTGCAGGAGCTTCTACAGCAGCAGAAGATCAGTCTGGAGAGGAAATGTGAACGTGTGACTGAAGGTGAAGAAGCAGGAAGTCAAACTCTCCTCAACAGCATCTACACTGAGCTCTACATCACTGAGGGACTGAGTGAGGAGGTCAACAGAGAGCATGAGGTCAAACAGCTGGAGACCAAGAAGACCAAGAAGACCAAGGAGATCCTCCACGACCGTCCAATCAGGTGCAGCCAGATCTTTGAAGCCTCACCTGAGCAGCAGGGACTCGGGGAGTCAGAGTGGTGCTGACCCGGTCTCTGGGCTGGACTGGGAAGCCTTGGGGTCCCACTGGTGGAACTGGAGGAGGTGACTGGGTCCAGGGAAGTCTGGGGGTCTCTGCTGAGGCTGCTGCCCCCGAGACCTGACTCCGGATACGGCAGTAGAAGATGGATGGATGGATGGATGGATGGATGGATGGATGCCAGGTGATAGAACATTTCATAAAAACAGACTCTGCATTATAACTTCTATTACACTCTAAAAAACTCACTCCAATATAACTGCACTCGTCCTTCTCTCACATTACATTGGATCACAATGACCAAACAACACAACAAAGACAATGATCCAACTGTACTGCCACGTCCAGACTCAGTGTAGGTCTGTAGGCCTCTTGGACCTTCATGTGAACCACTGCGTGTTGACTGGAGGTGAAACATGACTGACTGCTGTCCTCCTACCTGGACAATGCAATCTCACTTTCATTCTGCTGCAGATGGCCATTTTCATTTTACACCGTCCAAATTTACAGCTCAGGGCGCTGGGACGAATTCCAAATTGTGTGCAGATACAGGCCTACACTTCAAATAATTATGAGAAAAATCCAACGTAAAGAGAGCACTTCCATTAGGAAATAGTCAACATGAAATTTCGTCTTCTACTGACACCTGCTGGTCAAATTGAATAGTTGCAAATATTGTGAACAAGTTGTCATCTAATTCTAATCCTAAACAATATGGCCATTCCAAGTCAAGTATTAAGACAATTAATCAGGTTTGTACTGCTTGATTGAACACATTCATCCCGTTCCAGTGCACTAAAACCCACTTCCCTTCAGGACCGTGTCAGCGAAGCCAAAACTTCCTTGAGTGACGCTGTTTCCCAGCATGCAATGCGAGCTAGCGATTTCACAATACTATTTCATCACAAACATGGATGTAAAAAATAAAAAGGGACGAAAAATGAAACTTCAGGAACACCAACCATTGCAATACAAGCAGAACTGGGCCGAAGTTTTATATTATGTACACTATAATACAGCCTTCTGGTGGACAAGCCATACTATTTAAGCCGTGTCCTCCTATGGCACTTCCGTGGGTGGAAGCTCATCGTAGAGGTCACGTGCTGGTTGCGCGTCACTCCACCGATCACCTCGGGGCCCTTGCAGGGGATCTGCAGGGTATCTGATTCAGTTGAGTATATGGAAAATATGGGTCGATGGTCAGTTGTAACAAGAGAAGCTTGCTGGCAAAAATAATGTACTACAAGTGAATGTCACACTTTATTTTTGTTTTGTATGAGCATTTAAAAAAAACAACATCATGATAATCGAATACAGACACACACCCGAATCCAACAAGAACGAGAGTTTGGGGTCCGTAGCGACGGCACAAAGCGTAGCATCGAAGTGTTGTTGTAGCCCTCCAACAGCAAACAACGTTCTTGTCTGCCTTTTAAAATAACCAGGAGCACAAGAAATAGGGTACACCTTATCTGCAAAGCAAGTAACACGTACATTATGAACTATCGTTCCATATCATAATAGATTTAATATGTCAACTGAAAGCAGCTGACCGGCTGAAAAGACTCACTCCACCCCCTAGTGTTGTGAGGAGGACACGTTCCCGTCAATAATTTGAATTTCTCAGCTGCATGGATACGGGGACCAAGCTGAGAACTCCGATTGGACGAGAAAACAGAATTATTGCTTAGTCCGATTAAGCTCTGCATGTAAACACACTGATTGATTAACATGGGCGCTGAATGGAAGCGCTCGGCGCTTCGCGGCGCTTCGCGGCGCTTCCACGTCCAGTGTGAACCGGGCGGAACTTTTCAACATTTTGACGTGGCAGACGCGGGACGATCGTTTTCTATCAGGAGTGTGCACTGCATAATCTGTAACGGAAAGTTTGCGCTCCACGACATACGGACCAGAAAAACCAGCCTGCAAACGGGAACCGGGTAACGGCAACAATACCAACACTCGGTCGCCTGTCTCAAAAACTCGAGCCACAGCTTTCTTGTCAAACTGCCGCTTCATTTTAGACTGGCTGGCGACAAGAGTTTTGTGAGCAATTTCACAAGCACAATGCAAGCATTCACGAAAAAAAAAAAAAGACGTAATCTAACACATTATTCTCGACTCATTTAACATTGGAAAGCCACTTACCCCTTAACAGACGTGAGGGTCCTCTCACCGAACAATAAATCAGCTGGGCTGAACCCGAGGGACTCCCACACATACAATCGACGGCTCATTTTAACCCCCCCCCCAGATAGATCCCTAGATAGTACGTTTGATAGATGGATAGAAATAGATAAGTTAGTTAAGGTTACACACACACACAAACACACGCACATATATATGTATATATATATATATATATATATATATATATATATATATATATATATATATATATATATGTATATATATATATGTGTGTGTATGTATATATATATATATATATGTATATGTATGTATATATATATATATATATATATATATATATATATATACATATATATACATATACATATACATATATATATATACATACATATACATATATATATATATATATACATACACACACATATATATATATATATACATACATATATAAATAAACCTCTTTCAATGAACTCCAAAACATACATGGTCAAAATCCATATTATTATGTTGTTGTTGTTTTTAAATGCTCATACAAAACAAAAAGAAAGTGTGACATCCACTTATAGTACATTATGGTCGCCAGTAAGCTTCTCTTGTTAAGACTGACCACATTGACCCATGTTTTCCATATGTTCACCTGAATCAGATCCCCTGCAAGGTCAAGTACCTTGTCTCAGACCTTCCCCGAGATGAAGGCTGGAGTGACGCGCAACCAGCACGTGACCTCTACGATGAGCTTCCACCCACGGAAGTGCCATAGGAGGACACGCCTTAAATAGTATGGCTTTTCCACCAGAAGGCTGTATTATGGTGTACATAATATAAAACTTCGGCCCAGTTCTGCTTGTATTGCAATGGTTGCTGTTCCTGAAGTTTCGTTTTTCTTTTCGTCCCTTTTTATTTTTTACATCCATGTTTGTGATGAAATAGTATTGTGAATCGCTAGCTCGCATTGCATGCTGGGAAACAGCGTCACTCAAGGAAGTTTTGGCTTCGCTGACACGGTCCTGAAGGGAAGTGGGTTTTAGTGCACTGGAACGGGATGAATGTGTTCAATCAAGCAGTACAAACCTGATTAATTGTCTTAATACTTGACTTGGAATGGCCATATTGTTTAGGATTAGAATTAGATGACAACTTGTTCACAATATTTGCAACTATTCAATTTGACCAGCAGGTGTCAGTAGAAGACGAAATTTCATGTTGACTATTTCCTAATGGAAGTGCTCTCTTTACGTTGGATTTTTCTCATAATTATTTGAAGTGTAGGCCTGTAGTTGATGAGGAATCACGGTGTGCTAACGCTACTCAAACAGCTTAGATGAAAAAAGGGAGTGTGATTTGGGTTTGTGGTACATTATGACAATCTTGGACTTGCAAGACTGAGGCGATGGTTCAATTCCCATCAATGTGTATTATATATGTGTTATTTAGCTCATCTATTCTACATTTTAAATAGATCACATTTGACATCTGACCCACTGAACACTTACTATTGAACATATTTTTAAACTATGGGCTATTTAGTCTTGTTTTAGGATATAATATAATTCATTGCACAAACTGTCAGGCTAAGTATAAGAGCTATAGTCTACTACAATCAGTCGTGCCAAAAAAGAGACATTGTCTTTATTTTTCATTTTTATTTTATTGTGTCAGCATTGAACCATACAAGGACATACAATGAGGATACTCATAATATTGATGAAGTGTTGTTGTTTCATGTTTTGTTGGCTGTTTCAAGGGTTTATTTAGTTTGTTGTGACACAATCTAAGGTTCAATTTGTAAAGAAATAAAAGTTTTTGTGAAAAAAGATAGTGGTCAAAGTGATTGATATTTGTGTTTGTGTTTTTTGTAGTCTTGTCTGGATTTGTCCTGTTCGTTTCTGGTCTGTGTTTGTGTTCCCACTCTTGGCCTTCACCTTGTCGTGGTGAGTGGGCTTTTAACTAAGACAGGCCAATTATATATATTGTGTGAAGCCAGCAAAACAGTCATTATTATGAGAATTACAACTGAAGCACACTAAATAATACACCATAAGTCACATTTTGCTTTTCTGTTATTAATCTAATGTGTGTTATGTCAAGCCTCCACAGTGGCGTGCTGCAGTCAGGATGAGACGAACAAGGTGAATGGATGGACGGATTGATGAGCCCAGCGAGCCTCCACCATCCACAGACAAGCCAGTCCCATCTTCTACCCAGAAGGATGTCTCTTCCATCTATCTTTGCCTGCCAGGGAAATGCAACCAAACATAGTAATTACAGATGGTGTTGTCTCTGTTAAAGTGACACATGGAAAAAAAAATATATATATATATGTTTTGTGATTCATGTTCATGACAATAACAATCGAACAGATTTTCTTCATTCTTCCAATGAGTTTCGCAAACAAACATGGAATTTTCCCTGGATCATACTAATACGTTTGTAGATTATATAAAGACAATTATAAAACACATTTGTTGTGGTTTTATATTAAAGCAGATAGTCAAACGTAAATGTAGCATGGTAATGTTGCGAAGACACATTTATTTTTGTTTTTCTTTGTTTCTTTAGAAGCTTTTATTTTGGTTTTCTGTGGAAGCACAACAGACAACACACATGTTAACGTCCGCTACTACGGTTCGCTCCGCATAGGTCTCACGAGCCACTTGAGAGACTTCCTCTCGAGCGTTATCTACTTTTTACATTTCAAAACACAGATCCATACCCGACTTCGACTTGAACTTATTAATCATGTCGTTTCCCACATTTCCCACATCACTCAGAGACGATACATTCAAAACGTAAATTTAACTCACATACCCTCGATCTCAGACTTCAATTACGAAACAGCCACACATACATTTGCTCTTATTTTCAACCATTTCCCCTTCTCACCTGTGGAAGCACAACAGATAACACACACGTTAACGTCCGCTACGACGGTTCGCTCCACATAGGTCTCATGAGCCACTTGAGACCTCTCTAGCATTATTCCCCGGGGCGAACACGACCTCCACTGGTAGAAGTGGGTAACTGCACCCTGCTCACTGATCACTCTCACACACGCCACAAACCACAACAAAAGTAGGAACAGTGCTTTGCCACAATTATGCTACATAAACACGTCCTGGTCCCCTCTGGATCCTCTTTTCCGGTCCTCGCGATCACTCTCTTGGCTGCGGTGGGCATGGTTCTTCCTTTGTCAGGGCATTCTCTGGCCCAGTGACCCATTCGGCCGCAGATGTGGCACGCCCCCTTTTCGCCTCTGTCTCCGCTAGTCGCCCTTCGTCGGTTGTCGTTGTTCCTGTAGGGCCGTCTCGCCGTGTCACTGAGGAGCTTCATCATGGTGAGGGAGGCACGCTTTATCTTCTTGTCCTCTGCATCGCTGGCCTCCTGCAGAAGCCTCTCAGCGTGCACTGCATGACGTCGGACCTCTGTCAGCCGGGCATCTTCAATCCCCACGCAGCAGCTTGTGTTAACTGCTTTGGCGATCTGGGGGAGCAGCCCTTGTCTGAAAGCAGTGATGAGGCTGGCCGTTTGGTTGACGGCAGTCCTGATGAACGTGGCGACGCTGCGGCGTTGGTGCTGGAGTGCGCAGGGTTGTACGGTGGTAGCGTTGGATGAGGGCAGGCGGGAGGAGGGAAGACAGGCATGTCCAGGAGAGGGTCCCTCGGGCCTGTAAGAGAAGGATACAGACGATTTGGTGCATTTGAATGCTCGTGTGTGAGCGGCTCCTTTTCTCCCTCCTCTGGGGAGTGTGTGTGAGTGTGTGCACCCTCTGCCGTTATCTCTGTCACCCCTGTGCTCCAGCGCCCAGCGCTGTTCACACGTTTGTTTTTGTTTTCTTTACTTGTTTCCTGTCCCTGACCTCTGCTTCAGGTTTCCAGAATGAAAAACACCTTTCATGATCTTTGATGATTTGAATCTCCCACCTGTTTGGGTTTTTCTTTTTTGTAACCTTTCCCTCTGCTATCTTCAATTTATCCCGGAGGTTTCTCAATTCCTCCAAACTCAGTGATCCCCCTGCTGGGAAATCATACTTTTCAACCCAAATTCCCAACATGTCAAGACAATCTGGACCATATTTTTTCCTCATGTCGTCCACAATTGGTCCCCCCTGGGGAACAGCAGCAGCCACTTTGCTCTGGTTCTTCCCCAGCACTGTCTAGCTGGACTTATTACTCTGACTTTTCACTAAGTTTTCACAAAATTCCAAGTCAGAAAATACACAGGCGTCCCCGTGCACCCCTTTTTCTTACTCTGGAGCAAAAAGGTGGAGAAAAAACTCACCCCTCTGGTAGTTTACCTACCAGAAGCTTCCGGCTCACTTGTGGAGCGGGAATTTCAGTGTTGATTCAGAATCAACACCGACCTGACAGGCACGGTTAACGTATGCGCTCCGTCCTGCCCCGGGACCGTTCGTAGACGACAAGGAAAACAACCCACTGGTCACTGATATGTCTGAGACAAGAACAATTACTTCTCATCCGATCTCTGAATCAGCACTTCCCTTCCAGGTTTGCTTGGATAGACGTGAAGCCGATCAGATCCACTCTTAGACGCCGATCCTCTCATCTCTGAATGCTTGGTTCGAGGTAGAGGGGGAACGAGGAGTTTCCTCCATTCCTGGTCCCGGGCCCTCAACGTCCCAGAGTTCAACTGACGGGTCTCCAGCAATCCTGTTCGTGACGCCAAATTGTTGTGGAAAAGAGCGAAGATGCCGATGCAGGAATACTGGGATAATAAGTAATTTAATGAACAAACAATAAAAAAAGGGATCGGAGCTCCGAGGCACAAAACACAGTAAAATGGGAGTGCGAGTGCGAGGTGGGAAGGAGGAAGAAGGTCTCTTATACACAGGACTGGGAGGGGATAAGATAAGGAAAGAACAGGGAGGAGAACAGAGAGAGACAAACCAACGACTATACGATAGTTGACCGATTTCACAGCTCATATCCTGTACAGGGAGAGGACGAGCACATCAGTGGCAGGCCATAAAACAAAGTGAAATACGATGCGTATATGTTAGCCTAGGATTATAACAGTTTACACGTGCTACTAGTGATCATACAATATAAACCAAGATAAAGAATAACACAAGAATACTCTATCATGTTCGACCCATCTTAATAACCGAGATTTTTTTTCCAGGTGCACTTTGCTCATCTCTTTGTACCAAATATTTAGGGGAGTTTTTATAACATCACATAGGTTATTAGAGTATATAGTCTTGAAAGCTTTGTCACCCAGCAGAGATTGAAGTGGGATATCTAATTGGTCAAATTCTAGCTCCTTCCATTTTGCATCGTAACCCGCCCTGCACCAGTAGACTATATACTGCAGTTGTGCTGCTTTATAGTAGTCCTCCAAGCATGGGAGTGACATCCCTCCCTGTTAAGTGTAATGTTTTGTAGCGTACCCTTGGTTTCTTGTTCTGCCATATGAATCTAGAAATGATCCGATTCCATTCACTGAATTTCTTATTGGGTATTTCTACAGGTAGCGATTGGAGTAGAAATAACAATTGTGGTAAAATAACCATTTTTTAAGTATCTATTTGGTTGTAAAAATCAAGTACTAGGGGGGTCCAACTATCCAGATCATTTTTAATTTTAGTTGTGATGCTACCGTAGTTTACACTATATAAATCTTTGGGGGTCTTGGGAATATGAAGACTTAGGTATTTGAAAATTCTGGTTTTCCATTTAAATTTAAAGGACTTACATATGTTTTCTTGAGGTATGTAATTAATAAACTTTTAATAAACTTTTATTTGTACAGCGCTAAATCACAGCCAAAGGCGTCTCAAAGCGCTTTATACAATCAGAGAGAACCAACCGGGCCCCCGGAGCAAGCAAGATGCGACAGTGGCTGGGAAAAACTCCCCTGTGGGAAGAAACCTAGGGCAGAACCAGACTCCAGAGGGCCATCATCTGCCTATGAGTAGTTGGGGTGAAGTATAAAGATAGAGGAGAGACAGAGAAAGAGAGAAAGGAGCAGAGTGAGCCAGGGTGGCAGACAGGACAGAGTGAAAAACAGATACACCAACCAGGCAAAACGGATATAAACACAAAGAATAGGAACTAATTCAAGGCTGCTGTCCATGTGGAGTGTAAGTGTCCATGCTTTGGAAGGCAAGAGCCTAGCTCGATGGACAATCTGCCGATAGGACTAGTCCAGGTCTTAAGCGTGGCGGTGGGATGAAGCGATGACAGCAAGACCCTCAGGACAGCACAATCCAGCTCCTGGCGCAGTGGTCATCACCTGCCGGGGACACAGAGACTGCGGCAGTATCATGCATATCGAGCATACTGTACAAAGCATAATGAGAGCTTGGACAGAGTGGATAGAGTAAAAGATTGGATAGAGTAAAAGATTGATTGGGTGAGGAGAGTGATAAAGGTTCCGCCTGCACAGAGCAACGATCCCTGTAACGGGAGCGAAAGATCTCCCTCCACGGCGTAAGCCTACAGCAGCTTAACTGACAGTGGATGGAGTCTAACTATAAGCTTTAAGAAAAAGGAAAGTCTTAAGTCTACTCCTAAATAAACTAACTGTGTCTGCCCCCCTCACCGAGGCTGGAAGATGATTCCAAAATAGAGGTGCCAGGAAACTGAAACACCTACCTCCTGATCTAACTCTAGAAATTTTTGGGATAACTAAAAGACCTGAATCCTCAGAGCGAAGGGCTCTTGGAGGATGATAAAGTTCAATGAGTTCCCTAATATAAGAAGGAGCCTGAGAATGAAGAGCTTTGTAAGTTAAAACTAGAATCTTAAATTCAATTCTAAATTTGACAGGCAGCCAATGCAAGGAAGCTAAAATTGGAGTAATATGCTGCCTCCTTCTAGTTCCGGTTAACAATCGTGCCGCGGAGTTTTGGATTAACTGTAATGTCCTAAGGGATGAATTTGGGCATCCTGCTAGTACCGAGTTACAGTAATCTAGCCTAGAC
This sequence comes from Nelusetta ayraudi, assembly GCF_046127955.1. Lineage (NCBI taxonomy): Eukaryota > Metazoa > Chordata > Actinopteri > Tetraodontiformes > Monacanthidae > Nelusetta > Nelusetta ayraudi. The sequence goes on from NW_027466185.1 coordinate 207,301, forward strand.
GTAACAAAAGCCTGGATTATTTTTTCCGCATCTTTGAAGGACAAAAAACTTCGAATTTTGGCAATGTTTCTTAAGTGGAAGAAAGCTGACCTCCCTACATTCTGTATATGAGAATTAAAGGTCAGGTCCTGATCAAAAGTGACTCCTAGGTTCCGCACGGTAGAACTGGGTGTAGTACCAAATAGACCACTTTGTCCATCAAAAACTCTGTCCCTACTCTCTCGCGATCCAAATATAATGACCTCAGTTTTGTCGGAATTAAGCAACAGGAAATTCTGTGTCATCCAAGTTCTGACATCACGAAGACAAGATTCCAATTTGGCCAACTGATGAGCCTCGTTTGCCTTAAAAGAAAAGTACAACTGTGTGTCATCTGCGTAAGAATGGAAACTGATGCTATGCTTTCTGATGATGTCACCAAGAGGTGACATGTAGATGTTGAAGAGGAGTGGCCCAAGTACAGATCCTTGCGGGACACCATGACTAACCCTCCTACGTTCTGACGAATGATTATGAACATGAACAAACTGAAAACGGTCAGACAAGTAAGATCCAAACCAACTAATTAAAAGTAAGAGTTTGAGTTTTCTCTATGTTCAATTTGTATCCCGAATATGAACCACATTGGTCGAAGGAGGGCATTCATTTAGGGAGACTGGTATCCGGGTCGGATAAAGTCACCAGGATGTCATCTGCATATAAACATGTCTTATATTCTTTCCCCTTGAATAGTATTCCCATGATTTCTGGGTCTTCCCTAATCTTTTGAACAAGTAGCTCTATAAATAGAGCAAACAAGATGGGGCTCAGTGGGCAGCCCTGTCAGCAACCCCTCTCCAAACTTGTACCTGAAAGACTGCCATTTATTCTGATCCGGGCCACAGGTGAATTTTAAACATTTTATAACTGTATTATTAAAGCCAAAACGTTGCAGGACCAGGTATAAAAATTCCCATAGAACAGAGTCAAAAGCTTTTTCTGTGTCAAAGCTAATTGCTAAGGACATTGTGTTTCCTTTGCTCATTATATGGAACAGATGTATAGCTCGCCTAACATTGTCTTGTGTTTGTCTATTTTTAACAAAACCTGTCTGGTCCATGTCAATTAGGTTAGGGATAATATTTTCTAGTGTGTTGACAATAATTGAAGTGAAAATTTTATAATCAGTGTTTAAAACTGAGATAGGTCTGTATGAGCTGCAATCTGTCCTAGCTTTCCCTGGTTTCAGTATTACAGATAATATGGCCTGTTTCCAAGATGGTGGGGTCTCGCCACCTTTTAAGACATAGTTAAAACAATTTAATAAATAGCAGTGGGGTCACAGAGTCCCTAAAAGTCTTATACCATTCTGCTGGTAGTCCATCTCCCCCGGCTGCTTTGCTTGTTTTCAGTTTAGAAATTGCCTTGTCGACCTCTGCATTTGTAATCTCTGTAGTTAAGCACTTATTTTGTTCTGTGACAACAGATGGCAGGTCTAGGGATTTCAAAAAATTGATTGACTGTTACTGCTTCTGCTAATTTGGGTTGAGTGTATAAATTCCTGTAGTATGATTCAAAAGACTTATGTATTGCTTCTGGCTTATAACACATCTGGTTGGTGACCGGGTCCTTTACTTTATATATGGATCTTCCAGACTGTTGTTTTTTAAGTCTCCAGGCTAAGAGTTTTTTAGCACGGGGTCCATTTTCATAGTGGGTTTGTTTGATATTCTTAAGTGTAAGTTCCTCCTGGTCGTTCAGTTTCTTATTTAGTTCTGATTTTACTACGGTTATTTGTTCCAATAAGGTGGGGTCGTTAGTCTCTACATGCTTCCGTTCCAGTGAGTCTAATTTACTTGTCAAGTCGTTAAGGTGTTTAAGTTTTTCTTTTTTCCTTTGTGATGCCCAACTTATAATCTTCCCACGCAATACTGCTTTTCCAGCATCCCATAAAATACTCTGTGACGTCACTGTGCTACCGTTAAGGTCTGTATATTCCTTCATTTCTTTCCTAATGTAATCTTCAAATCGGGTGTCATTTAATAGGGAGGTGTTGAGTCTCCAAATAGTGTTTTTGTGTGGGACACCTACATTTATTTTCACATATACACCTGAGTGATCTGATATGTTGCTAACACCAATTCTACAATCTAAAACCCTGTGTCTGTCTGTTCAGAACATAAAGAAATAATCGATCCTCGAGTAAACTGAATGAGGGTGAGAGTAAAAAGTCAATTGTTTAGTGGATGGATGAAAATCCCTCCATACATCAAACATACCAATCCTTTTAATCATCTTCTTAATATTTAGTGACTCAGGATTTGTTTTCTTTGTCGGGTTTGATGAGTCTAGAGTGGGATGCAGCTGTACATTCCAAGGGGACTCGTGCCACGCAAAGCCTATTCCGACCTGGCGATCCTGTTTGAATCCATTAGCAACCAGCTACATTACCCCGGGCAGCTTCACGGGTACAGGTGGATGTATGCTAAATGCAGAGAAAATGGACTGCGTGTGAGAAAAGAGTCTGTGCGTTTGGTTTTGAAGGAGCTGGATCCAAGAGGAGTGTCATTAAGGAAAGCGGGGCGTCTCAGACGGAGGAATTACTTCTCAAACTTCTCAACTTCATCTGGCACCTGGACTCATATGATGAACTGAAGCCATATGGTATTTGTGTGAATGGATGTATCGATGGCTTTTCAAGAAAAATAATCTGGCTCAATGCTTACACAACAAGTAGTGACCCAAAAGTAATTGGAGGGTGCTACATAGAAGCGGTACAGCGTTTTGGGGGGTGCCCTAGAGTTGTTCGAGGCGAACTTGGAACCGAAAATGGCCATGTTAGAGGCTTCCAGCGTGTCCTTGTCCCTGTTCAACCAGACGACACCCTCGATAGTTACTTGGAGGGGGGCAGCACCGCCAATCAAAGAACTGAATATTGGTGGGGTTTCCTGCGTGGCCAGCGCATGGAGTTCTGGTTAGCCTTGTGATCAGACCTCAGAGACAACGGGCATTTTGATGGCGAGTTTCTGGACAAAAGTCTCCTGCAGTTTTGTTGTATGGGCCTCCATACAGGTGAGTTCATGAATAATGTTTTATTTTCATTTTGTGCGCATATGTATGTGAGTGAGAGAGAGGGGAGGGAGGACAGAAACGGGAAAGGGGGTGTTGGGAAGACAGACAGACAGAGACGGGAGGAAAGGAAAAAGAATGCTAAAGAGAAGGGGTAGAAAAGGGAAAGGAACAGAGATGGAAGGGGAATGAGATGGAACAGAAGGGTAGAAACAGAGAGGATAAGAGATGGGGAGAAAGGGGGGGGGTGAACAGAGACAGGGAGGGAGGGAGAGGGTGGGGTTGCTCATGTGTGAATGCTGTAATTTAGTGTTTTATTTATGTTCTGCTGGCACAGCTCTTCCTAAATGTATACATTTTCTACAGGATGAGTTGGATGACACTGCACAGGTGTGGAATGCACACAACATCAGGCCATCAAGAAACCTGAACGTCGCCAGCGGTTGGCCTAATGTGATGCATGCTGTTCCTGAACTTGACCGAACAACAGCTTTTCTCTCCCCTGTTGAAGATGAACACATTCAACTGTGCAAAAATGAATGTGTCTTTCGGCTGGCTGTACCATGTAATCCAGATATTTATGAACTCTGTATCATCTTTATGGCTGAGTCCCATCTTGCTCCACCAACAGATCCGTATCAGGCTGTGAACTTGTATTTGCACCTAAGAGAGGCCATCACTGCATCTCTCTAAACCACCCGACCCTCTCCACAGGATGGACACTTATTCCACTGCAGTGCGCCTCCCCCTGACCCTATCCAGAGAATGGACACTAAATTGTTGTGAACCTCCTGTTATTTTGTGTATTGTTAAATCTCTAGTGTTCCTTTTAAAAATACACAGGGATATTGGTTATTTACTGCACTCCTGTGTTTCTGTTATTACGCAATCCTTATGGTGATGCTATTTACTGAATTTACTTTTTGACCTGAAGGTCGTGTGTGCAAAGAGCTGTTAAATAAAAGTAGCCATGTGAAAGAACTTAACTATGTTCAGAACAAAGTTGTTGAAACATTGAGAAACACAGAAGCACAAGGTTACTTTAAGATTTACTTTAATTATTCTTCACTTCCATGAATTAATGAACATTAACGTGATTCTTTAAAGTCAACAATTCCTGAAAAATTAAACCGGTGTTGGACAACTCGTTCTGAATGCTTGGTTAGAGTAAACAGATGGACCTGTAAGCAGTCATTTTCAAAACAACATTTTCACTTTCAACAACAAAAAAAAAAACACCCTCATAAAACTCTGCTGAAGCATTTACTATTCTGTAACACAGGTGTAACTATGGAAGCAGAAAGTTACCATAATCCAAATAAAAATGCAATAGCAGAAATGCTTTTAAATTTTAAGAACGAAGCTGCATTATTTGACTCATAATTAAAATGGTTAATAAGTCATTCAATCTGCATTTTCATTTTCTTCTTCAAGACTGCTCATTCTTGTACTTAATTCAAATGAAAAAGGAAAACACATTTGAGATTTAATTTTCAAAACATGCACCAGCAAAGAGTTACCAAAATTCAATATGAAATGTAAAATTCAAAAATGGAAAAGCAATAGCAGAATGCTTTTTCATTTTAAGAACGAAGCTGCATTATTTGACTCATAATTAAAATCATTAATAAATATTGCTATATGCATTTTCATTTTCTTATTTGTGTCGCACCTTTTATGACACAATCAAAAAGAAAACTGAGGGCATTGCTTTTTAATTTTCGTGGTCCTGCCCTGCACAAGAGTTACCACAACTCGAAAATGAAATCGCAATCTCAAAGTAAGCGCGCGGCGCAGGAAAGTGACATCAGGAGCTCTCCACCTGTGGGTATGGCGGTATGACGCCAAGTGTCATTTGCCTCCTGTTATGTGTAAATTCTAATGTTTGTGAATTTAATAAAGATATACATGTATATATATATATATATATATATATATATATATATATATACATATATATATACATGTATATATATATATATATATATATATATACATATTTATTTATTTATTTATTTATTTTATTTAAAAAGAAAAGAAAAGAAAAAAACGGTATGGCGGTATGACACCACTTTGCCATCGTTACTTCTTTCACGTCATTGAAGTTGCCGGTAATCGAGATTTAAATCCCCGAAAAACGTGGACCACTGACAGATCTCGCACCAGCATCTGCCACCAGTCGACGGATTGATCTGTTGCTTCGCATCCTTCGTCGGATGGACTGGTGGCCGACGCCGAACAGCTGTTACTCCACCCATGTAACAAATAGCTTTAGCTTTGATGTTGTGCTGGTGCATCAAGGTGTTCCATAACTGACAACAGGTTGGCTAGGGCAACCTTGTTTGCGTCCGTATCTGGGACGGCAGAATACCTGCTCAACTCGGTCCCGAGCATCACATTCAGATACACTATTCAACTCCACCTGGGAAGCTAAATCCAGCAGGGTTTGAACAATTGTGTCAATGTGCGCCATGCTCAAATCTGTCCGACCAACGAGATCCGTCAGTGGTCCACGTTTTTCTGCGATTTAAATCTTGTTTACCGGCAACTTCAATGACGTGAAAAGTAACGATGGCAAAGTGGTGTCATACTGCTATACCTTTTTTTTGTTTTGTTTTGTTTTTTTAAATATACAGTATATATATATACATTTATTAAATTCACAAACATTAGAATTTACACATAACAGGAGGCAAATGACACTTGGCGTCATACCGCCATACCCACAGGTGGAGAGCTGCTGACGTCACTTTCCTGCGCCACGCGCTTACTTTGAGATTGCGATTTCGTTTTCGAGTTGTGGTAACTCTTGTGCAGGGCAGGACCATGAAAATTAAAAAACAATGCTCTCAGTTTTCTTTTTGATTGTGTCATAAAAGGTGCGACACGAATAAGAAAATGAAAATGCATATAGGAATATTTATTAATGATTTTAATTATGAGTCAAATAATGCAGCTTTGTTCTTAAAATGAAAAAGCATTCTGCTATTGCTTTTTCATTTTTGAATTTTACATTTCATATTGAATTTTGGTAACTCTTTGCTGGTGCATGTTTTGAAAATTAAATCTCAAATGTGTTTTCCTTCATTTGAATTAAGTACAAGAATGAGAAATGAAAATGCAGATTGAATGACTTATTAACCATTTTAATTATGAGTCAAATAATGCAGCTTCGTTCTTAAAATGAAAAAGCATTTCTGTTATTATATTCTTATTTTAATTTGGATTATGGTAACTGCTTCCATATAAAACAAATACATCCATAAATATATACAATGTGAGAATTGTTTCTTGCAAGAGCTGTACTTCAACCCATGACCATCGATAAAAGTGTACACATCTAATCGTAAACAATCTGCTGCAACCTGAATTTCCACTTCTGTGTCTATAAACCAGTCACAGCTTGACTGATGGCTCTGAAGAAGCAGTTTCCATCAGCCTCTACATTCTCATTTGTACACGGCGAACCTAATGGGCCATTGAAATCAGAAATTGGAAACTCGCACGGTCCAAATGAATCTTCAAGTTTTTGCAAAGGTCTAAACAAACATCAACATCAAGGGGAGAGAAGTTACACTCTTCATTGGTCACAGCACTGACAAACTCTACGTCAGAATTATCCATGTCAAAGTGAGGAGTTTTGCTCTTCTGAAGTGACTCACTGTTGCCAGCTGGTGCTGGAATTTTAAACCATGACCGGTTTCGCCTTGATGAAAAGAACCATGCAGAACCTTGGCTAATCTAAAACCAGTGCCATGATCTGCCACTGCATCTTCACTAGTACTAACTGATGATGGATCACAAATCACGTGTGCGAGGCGTAGAACGAGCAGAGCAGTCAGAGGCAACAGAAGAAGAAAGAAAAGCCTCCTTAGCTTAGTTGATCTTCTGTGTTGCCTCCTGGACGGTGCTGGCCTCCTCTGGCTTGGTGCTGGCAACCACGGGAGCCACAGGAACCACGGGCACAGCTCTGGTCATCTGTGGTGTCGCCTCCACCTGATTAAAATAAGAAAGATGTGATTTTATGCCAATAAACATAGAAAGGAAAACACTAGGCTTTACACGGTCACGATTTTTGTGCCGATCACCGATCAGTGAGTTTAAATAAACCGATCACCGATCCGATCACGTTAGGGGCAATAAATACTTGTTTCTTTACACCCCTTGCCTTCTCACGAGCACCGTCTAAAGTTGTTTGCTTTAGCATCCGTTTCAGAGTTTGCTTTTCTTTTTCTTTCTCCGCGCTGCGTTTCTTGAACTCGACATGCTCCTCCGTGTGTATCTTTTCCAAGTGCCTGATTAAATTTGTGGTGTTGCATTTTTTTTACCAAAGTTCCCCCGCGAGGTACTGTAGCGTTGCATATATTGCAGATTCAAAGAAACTTTATTGTCCGTCACATAGCGACAGTACTCAAAACAGGAAGAGGCACGAAGACGAAAATGAAGGTTTTTGAATCATGAATCATTAGCTCTCGGTGTTATGCCCCGGCCTAGGGGGAACCAGGACACAACATAAAGGCTCCCCCCCTTCTCCCAGCTCTCAAATTAGACAAAGGTGCTTCGTCCACAGGATGGTTTTTATTAAACGTCACCATCATTGCACTGGCGTCAGGGAGGGCATGGCCAAAACAACAAACAAAATGGCTCTCTTATGGATCTTACCTATGAAGAAAACAATCAAATAAATGACAGTCAAACTAACCTCCTTAACTAAAACACAGGAGAAAAGGGTCACAACACAAATGGCTTCCCTCCCCTACGGGCTACGTGGACACAAAGGGAACTGAAATAGATTACAAAACAGAATTGATGGCTGAACACAGAATGCTGCTGCTGCGGCACATGGCCTCTGGTTGGGAGCTGGGAGAAGGACAAAGAGACCGAGGTGTTGAAGTCCTCCTCCTTAAATATTGGCACCAGCCAATCACCTTTCCGCACCTGGAACAAGCAAAAAAAAGGGAACACAGGATCTACTGCGCCATCTAGTGCCCAAACGGACACACAGCAGACAAAAGGAACTGACAACAATGTAAACCCAAATCTATACATTTACATAACACTCGGATACAAACAAATAAACATGTCGATGCTGTGAAACTACTTTGGAGGAAATGAGACAGATTAAAAAAGTTTCAACACGACCATGACGTCATTGATCGGTGATTCATGACATGACGCCCGATCTTTTTTCTCTCTCCATTTCTGGGACTCTCTCTCTCTCTCTCTCTCTCTCTCTCTCTCTCTCTCTCTCTCTCTCTCTCTCTCTCTCTCTCTCTCTCTCTCTCTCTCTCTCTCTCTCTCTCTCTCTCTCTCTCTCTCTCTCTCTCTCTCTCTCTCTCTCTCTCTCTCTCTCTCTCTCTCTCTCTCTCTCTCTCTCTCTCCTTCTTTTACTTTGACTTCTTGATTTTTTTACCATCATTTTTACACAACCGGTCTGTTACATTTTTGCTGCATTTTTACTCTGGACATCGCAATAAACTGGTATGTTATCCATTCCCCTTCAATATTAACTTGTTGAGACTTTTGTTTCTATGTGGAGAGCAATCTGACATCAGATATTGATTTAGTCTTCAGTTATATGGTAAATTCATTTGAGTAATGCTTGTACTCTTTACCTCTGAGTTGAATAGAAAAGATTGAGTGTCATGTTTTTCTAACTATTGAGTTGGAAGATATAAACCTCTGAACATCTCAACCTAGATGTCTGGGCTGTTCTTCTATGTTAAGAAGGTCACTGAATGCTTTGTCTATATCTGCCATCACTGAACTAAGATCGGGATTAATCAGAATCCCAAAGACCTTAGTTATATGGTAAGTTTCACTGGACATTATTCAAACCCTTAACCTCTGAGTTGGTCAGATAAGATTGGGTATCATGTTCAATAACCTCTGAATACTCCAACCCAGACATCAGGCTATTCTTCCATGTTTAATGAACAAACTGAATAGTTTTGTTAATTTATAGAAGCCATCCCTGAATTGAAGCCTAATGTCAGATCACAAGAATTTTATTATTATTGAGTCTATATTCTTAATTGTTAATCAAGTCTTTCTCTCAATCAAGATATAAAAGTAAAGTTATTATTATCAAATGGAGTCAGATTAAATTAATTATTATGTATTTTACTTTGAAATCCTCACCTTGACACCGGAACGACGGAATACGTATTGGGGAGATATTACTATTTGTGTCTAGATATTTCCTCCCCTACACCCCCGATACATGCAGCTGAGAAATTTGAATTACTGACGGGAACGTGTCCTCCTCCCAACAGTAGGGGGTGGAGTGAGCCTTTTCAGCTGGTCAGCTGCTTTCGGTTGACATATTACATCATTATGATATAGAATGATAGTTCATAATGTACGTGTTACTTACTTTGCAGATAAGCTGTACCCTATTTCTTGTGCTCATGGTTATCTTAAAAGATAACCATGAGACAAGAACGTTGTTTGCTGTTGGAGGGCTACAACAACACTTCGATGCTACGCTTTGTGCCGTCGCTACGGACCCCAAACTCTCGTTCTTGTTGGATGCGGGTTCTGCGCAGACTGGTGGGAGAGTTTGTGTACAGGTTTTGCAAAGGAACGGTGTCTTCAGTTATACACACGCTCATTAAAGTGCCGACCGTGGAGGAAGCTTGTGCCGTTTCCAGCAGAATAACAGCGAAATTATCGAAATGAAAACAAATCAGAAAAACATCTCTTTGCTGTGCTTTTATTTACAAGTTGAAATTCTTCTAACTTACAAAAAATGTGAACGAAAAGGTAGAAATATAAATACGAACAAATACATATTTGTTCAGGGCTGCGGAAAGCCGGAGCCCTGCATTTGCTGCGCTACCCTTTTAAAAAAGGTCTCTGTTGTGTGTAATTTTAATATGTCCATCTCTTTTAGAAGAGAAAGCATCGCCCCGGTCTCATCCTCTCTCCAAATGTCAACATTCTTATTCGCGTTTGCTGGTTGTTTCACGCCGTCTGTTTTGTTAGACGACGTAGTTGTGCGGTGGCGCGTGTGCACTTGCGTTGTCCAGTTAATCGTCCGACTAAGGCGTATACATGGCCGAGAAATTAGAATTCCAAACGCATTATCTGGGTGTCTCAATCGGAGTTCTCCGATTCCAATCGGAGTTCTCAAACTCCGATCATAATCGGACTAAGGCAATAATTCAAATTTCTCTAGTACCATGTAAACGCACTGAGGGACGCAAAGATTGCACTCCGGCGCAGGTGTGATTGATGACGCGAAGGTGGGGGCAAACCCACCTGCCACATAGAGAAGAAGGTTACAAGATGCTGGTAAACCAATGAACAACTCTGGAACAGCAACACAAAAGCAATAAGGACGATACAGTGTCACAACAAATAATCGGTGTCAGAAGGGAAATAGACGATGTCTTGAGGCTAGATGTTGAGAAAAAGCTGAAATTCATTAAACAGACCCACTATGAATCAGGCTGTAAATCAACCAAATATTAAGCAAGAGGAATAAAGGCCCAGCAAGCTTCTCATGCAATATGTAAAATTAGAGACCCATTAACGAAACAGCTACTACTTGAACCTGAAGAAATAGAGAGGGTTTTTAAAGATTACTATGAAAATCTATATACCCAACTCACGGCTAAAGAAGATTGTGAGATGAAAGAATTCCTTGACTCATTGGACCTACCAGCCATTGGAGATGAGCAAAATAGAAAACTCTTTTCCAGTATAACCAAAAAAGAAATAGATGCTGCCATTAGCAGGCTTAAAATCAACCAAAGCGCCAGGTAGTGATGGGTTTCCTAGTGAGTGGTATAAAACATTTGGAGAAGAATTAACCCCGATACTCCTAAATTCTTTTAATCTGACTCTGACAGAGGGCAAACGGCCTCCCTCATGGAAAGAGGCTGTCATTCCAGTTATTCCAAAAGAAGGGAAAAATAAGGAACTTTGTGAATCGTATAGGCCCATTTCAATCTTAAATGTTGACTAGAAGATCTTTACTTCAATCATCTCAAAAAGACTTGAAAGTTTTATGCCGGACTTGATAGATGAGGATCAGTCAGGTTTTATAACAGGTAGGCAGACTCAAGATAACATTAGACGGGACCGTCTAGGGCTGGACGATAATTCGATAACGATATATATCGATCGATAGACGTGTGCTGCGATCGGAAAAAAAGGGGTGGATAAAAAGTTTGATAGAAAAAGTTTCACTTCCTTTTTCATCATAGCCAATCATGTAGCTTAATATTACGGTCATTTCTTCCTCCAACCAATCGCAAACGCAGACCCGGCGGCTCCACGTCGTCGGAGGAATCCGCTGCCAGCGCCAGCACCAAGCAAGTAAAGCAGACCAAACTACTTCTTGCAGTAAATACGACAAAGCGTCCAAGCGCCATAAGGACATCACCCATGTAGTAACATGCTTCATAGCGAGGGATATGCTGCCAATAACCACCGTTGAAAAGCTTGGCTTCAAACAGCTTCTCGCCACTCTTGACCTGCGATATGAAGTTCCAGACTGCAAGTATTTTTCAAACACAGCTCTTCCTCGTCTGTACAACGAGTGCAGGGAATCAGTGCAAAACGAGCTGTTAACCGCCACAACTTCAGACCTCTGGTCGAGTTGCACGTTCGAGCCCTATCTCAGCCTATTTTTTTAAATAAATAAATAAATAAATAAATAAATAATAATAATAATAATAATGATAATAATAATAATAATGATAATAATAATAATAATAATAATAATAAAAACAAACAAACAATTCAGTTGTGTTTAAAAAAGGTGGTTGAATAAAAGTTTGAATTTGAATTCAGTGCTCGTGTGTTCTTTATTAAAAGTCTGTCATGAAGTAATAGTATAAAACATCCAGCGCTGCAATTAAAATATGTTTTAAATTTTTTTGATAATTATCGATATCGATCAATATGACTTTTTTTTATATCGATATGCTTTTTTTCTATATCGTCCAGCCCTAGGACTGTCCTATACATAATAGATCAGCTCCAAAAGTTGTTACTGGTGAGCCTTGACTGTGTGAATTGGAGATTTCTGTATCAAGTTCTTGGGAAACTAGGGTTCCAAGAAAAGTTAATACAGTGTATTCAAGGTCTCTACCAAGAACCTACGGCAAGGGGGAGGGTCTGGCGGAGGTGGAGACAATTCTGATGGTGGGTATAAAGGAAAATGGGAGGAGGGGGGGTTGCCTGACAACGCCACCTGGGGAGTTGCACCCTAGGAAATAAACTATAATAAAATTCCTCGGGCTACACAGGTTCGATACGCTTTGAAATTTAAGGGGACGAGATGGACTTCCAATCAGTCAGCTTTTTTAACAGGTAGGCAGACTCAAGAAGACATTAGACGGGTCCTATACATAATAGATCAGATCCAAAAGCAGGGCCTGCGAGCTGTTACTGGTGAGCCTTGGCTGTGTGAATTGGAGATTTCTGTATCAAGTTCTTGGGAAACTGGGGTTCCAAGAAAAGTTAATACAGTGTATTCAAGGTCTCTACCAAGAACCTACGGCAAGGATAAAGATTAATGGTACTCGTCAAGGATGTTGCCTTAGCGCTACATTGTTTGCTATGTTCATTGAGCTGCTGGCACAAATGATCAGACAAAGTAACAATCTAAAAGGAATACATATAGGAGAGCAGGGACATCTAACAGGGCTTTTTGCTGATGATATTATTTTGGTTCTCCAAGACCCGGACAGAACATTACCTCATTTGATGTTGATAATAGAAACCTATGGTAAATACACAGGCAACAAGTTACATGTGTACATGCTGCCCTCAATATCAGGTACGATGGAAATAGATAGAGGCCGGCAGAGAAACGACTCTCACACTGGCATTAGTAGGAGACATAAGAACTAAATCAGCTCAACAAAGCCAAAATTACATCTCTCTCTCTCTCTCTCTCTCTCTCTCTCTCTCTCTCTCTCTCTCTCTCTCTCTCTCTCTCTCTCTCTCTCTCTCTCTCTCTCTCTCTCTCTCTCTCTCTCTCTGTCTCTCTCTCTCTCTCTCTCTCTCTCCTTCTTTTTCTTTGACTTCTTGATTTTTTTACCATCATTTTTACACAACCGGTCTGTTACATTTTTGCTGCATTTTTACTCTGGACATCGCAATAAACTGGTATGTTATCCATTCCCCTTCAATATTAACTTGTTGAGACTTTTGTTTCTATGTGGAGAGCAATCTGACATCAGATATTGATTTAGTCTTCAGTTATATGGTAAATTCATTTGAGTAATGCTTGTACTCTTTACCTCTGAGTTGAATAGAAAAGATTGAGTGTCATGTTTTTCTAACTATTGAGTTGGAAGATATAAACCTCTGAACATCTCAACCTAGATGTCTGGGCTGTTCTTCTATGTTAAGAAGGTCACTGAATGCTTTGTCTATATCTGCCATCACTGAACTAAGATCGGGATTAATCAGAATCCCAAAGACCTTAGTTATATGGTAAGTTTCACTGGACATTATTCAAACCCTTAACCTCTGAGTTGGTCAGATAAGATTGGGTATCATGTTCAATAACCTCTGAATACTCCAACCCAGACATCAGGCTATTCTTCCATGTTTAATGAACAAACTGAATAGTTTTGTTAATTTATAGAAGCCATCCCTGAATTGAAGCCTAATGTCAGATCACAAGAATTTTATTATTATTGAGTCTATATTCTTAATTGTTAATCAAGTCTTTCTCTCAATCAAGATATAAAAGTAAAGTTATTATTATCAAATGGAGTCAGATTAAATTAATTATTATGTATTTTACTTTGAAATCCTCACCTTGACACCGGAACGACGGAATACGTATTGGGGAGATATTACTATTTGTGTCTAGATATTTCCTCCCCTACACCCCCGATACATGCAGCTGAGAAATTTGAATTACTGACGGGAACGTGTCCTCCTCCCAACAGTAGGGGGTGGAGTGAGCCTTTTCAGCTGGTCAGCTGCTTTCGGTTGACATATTACATCATTATGATATAGAATGATAGTTCATAATGTACGTGTTACTTACTTTGCAGATAAGCTGTACCCTATTTCTTGTGCTCATGGTTATCTTAAAAGATAACCATGAGACAAGAACGTTGTTTGCTGTTGGAGGCTGCCGCTTATGCTGCGGCACTTCCTGCCGCTGCTGCAGGATTTGCTCGCTTGCTATTTCGGCAGCTTAATGAAGTCTTAACCTTGCATTCGCCCCCTGGTGGTTGGATGACTGAATGTGCTTGATTTGACATGTACGGTAGCCGGCTTTTTAAATGTTAATATCGCCTACGATCACCTGAATTTAATCGTGGCCGCCAATATCGTGATCGTGATTAAAATTTGATTAATTGTGCAGCCCTACATCAAAGAGAAAAATCATTTCTAAAATCTATCAGGGCATTCAGAAACAGAACAGCAACAAACACAGGATACATCAAAGCCAAATGGCAGAAAAAACTAAGCATGAAAATATCAGAGGAAGGTTGGCGTTCCATGTGGGATGCACAGCATTCATCCACAAGTTCAAAGAAGTGGTGAACAATTGTTTGGAAAAATTTGATCGGTTTCTTCATATAAAAAGTAAGGGTGTCAACGTCGCTTTATCGCCGACAATTTTTTTCATCGCGCGATTAACGCACACGGTACTTTTTGAACCTTTGGCCGCTCTGTAGATTGTGGAAACGGGAAATGAATTGACTCACAGCACACAGTCATACGCTTGCAGCCGGCTTGTAAGCACAACAAAAAAAAAGAAAAAGACACTGAGCGTAGATGAGCACTAGGAAGGACTAACATGGATAAGGCGTCAATTGTAAATGGAAAGTTCCACTTCAAAACCCTGCCAGATGGCAGTCTTGACAGGACAAAAGTGATATGCATTTACTGTAAAGCTGTATTTAGTTTCCACCGGAGTACGAGCAGTCTTACGTTTCACTTGTCTGCAAAGCATACAGCTGACTCGGAGAGCCCTCTGACCCCTTCTGAGGTAAAGCAAACCACGTTGGATGGTGTGGCACGGAGACCACTGGCCGCGTCCACCACACGCCAACTTTCAACAGCGGGGGCTAAATGGGTGTGGCTGGAGGACGAGGGTCTGCGCGATATCATATATATTATACTGACTATGGATGAATATGACACTGACTGGATGATTATGGCACTGACTGTGGATTACTATGGATGCTGAACAGCTGTTATAGGCTATACTGCCTAACTGCACTATATCAGTTGAGTCCTGTACTGTATTGCACTGCCCCCTGTTTAATGCACACTTTATTTATTGTTTTGATTTAATTTAATTGATTTTGTGCATCACAGTTTGATGCAATGCATAAGTGTCATCCTTTTGTCTTAATGGCTGCTGAAAAAAGGGGATGAATAGTTCAAGTTGAAAAGTAAAATAGAGAAATTTTGGTAGTACTAGTAATCATTACTATGTAATGTTACAGTTATGCCCATCTGTTATCTTTGTTGGGCTTGAGTTTATGATTATTTTTTTTTTACCCTGTGCATCTTTTGTTTTGTTAGTCGAACTTGTCATTGCTCCAACACAAATAAACATGCTGCATCCCACTAGATGGCGCATTTGCCTTATTTACAAGCACCATGGTCATCAGAGCTGATCTCTGCCACTCTCAGCAGCGTGAGTCTAAGGTCTACTAAGATTCCACAATCTATTACACCTCGTGAGCAAAACAGGCTACAGGTAAAATTAAACATCTTCAGTTGAGCAACTCAGGCAAGTTAAACTGATTTAAAAACAAACAAACACTATAATACTAGGAAAAGAATCCGCTATATGTCAATAAATACAACAGATTGAGTATTCATAAAAACAATGCTTACTTTAAATAAGAAAATCCAACAAACCAACAAGTGCAACACTAAAAAGCAAACCAACAATCAAAATAATGCTTAATTGCCTTAGTTTTGTCCCACACTTATCAGCTTAGCTACTAAGAATAACACACATTATTCACCTGGACAGAAGGAGGTTCTGAGCAACGTGTTGGTCCTGGAGCTTCCTGGTCAGGATGTTCGGGAGATCCCTCTGGCTCAATGTCTGGAGCGCCAACATATTTTAGAATTGCTCCTGCAGAAACAAAGCTCATTAGATCATCAAGCAAAACAGATCAGAAGCGCATTTTCCTATTTTATTATTACAGTGATGTTGCAGTAATATAGGAAAATTAAAAATTCATTTGTTTTTAAATTAAACATTATGGTTGCAGTGTCCCTTTAAAGCTTTTACCCAATTACAAAACTGTCATTTTTAAGAGTTTTTGGCATTACTTTACACACTGTACTAGTTAAAGTAATAAAACTAAGATAAATGACCCACTGCCACAACAGTCTAAAATAGTCAACACCATGCCAAATAAAGTATTTCCATAAAATATTTCTTTGAATTCTAAAACAGTAGCACATCTCTAATTAAGGGCCTACAAAATACAAACTAAGCTTAGTAAATTCATCCTAAGTTAAGGCTAAAATAACATTAAGAGTCAAATATGTGAGAGACAACTTCCACTGAACAATAACAGGGGACTGACTACAACAACAACTACAACATGCCCTCCGTCCCTCCCTCCCTGTTAGAATGTGAATAAACGGGTGTGGAGTCAATCACTCATTCCCATGGCAGGATAGGCCAACATGGCAGGATATGGTCAACTTTCATAAAACAAACAAAAACGCTGATTCATGACGAACAAATATTAGCCAGCCAGCTAACATTTATCCGACGCTAGCTAGCTAGCTGGCTAGCAGGACAAATAAACAAACTTGGGGGGGGACAACAGCGTTTCACCTCCACCTCTCCAGCCCACATCACAAACAAATAACTTACCTTTCCCTTTTGCAAGTTTTTCTTGATCAGTTTTCTTTTCCTTCCGTTTGTCCGCACCGCTGGGATAACTCCTTTTTGATGCC
Source organism: Nelusetta ayraudi (assembly GCF_046127955.1). Classification (NCBI taxonomy): domain Eukaryota; kingdom Metazoa; phylum Chordata; class Actinopteri; order Tetraodontiformes; family Monacanthidae; genus Nelusetta; species Nelusetta ayraudi. The sequence goes on from NW_027466185.1 coordinate 224,269, forward strand.
ATAATGGTGTCTGTTTGTTTTTAATCCTCTCGCTAACGGGAACGAATGGTAGCTGTCAATCATTCACGTCATACCTGTGCGTCGCCGGCCCGCTCCGTCACAACCTGCGTGACAGTGCGGCAAGCCCCCAGAGTCCAAGATGGCGTCCCATTCCTTTCAATGAAGTTGCTCACCCAGCGCATGGCTCCCAAAAACTTTTTGACTTCCGCATTGATGGGATAATAGAGCATGCGCAGTTGTGTCAGTGTGGAGACCGTCACTGACAGTCGTGCGCGCTCACAAACCGTACAAAATTCAACATGGAAATTAATGTATTTTTTTGACGGAACAACTGACGATTGTTGTTTGGAAATTTTATAAATAATAATGATGGATGATGATGATTATTATTATTATTATTATTATTATTATTATTATTATTATTATTATTATTATTATTATTATTATTATCATATTAATAAAATAGTATTATTATAATAATATACTATTATTTGTGTATTAAACAAGTGAGCAATGTGCCACTGAATAATAAATGATAATTCTTTGAAGCAACTCTCTTTGGAAAGCAGACAAAGTAATGAAATGATTGGTCTATTTATTTCATCAGAACTAAAAAAATAAAAAATAAAAACTCAACGATCTTGAAAGTTCCTCCCTTTCTCTTGCACCTGTCGATGTGTGTAGCTAACACAAATTTGCAAATATTTTGTCGTCCTCATGGAATTAAACAGCACACCATGTTAATTTATCAGCGAGTGCTCTCTCTTTTCATGCAATTCATCACGCTTAACATGTAATGCTGAATCATGAAAGCTATGGAGCAAAAAATAATAATTACATAAACCACGAGTGAGATAAAATGTGTCATTCATTCAATAAAGATTTCATTCATTCATCTCCTATACCCGCTTATTCCTATTCAGGGTCACGGGGGTCTGCTGGAGCCTATCCCAGCTGTCTTAGGGCGAAGGCAGGGTGACACCCTGGACAAGTCGCCAGTTCATCGCAGGGCCACATAGAGACAAACAACCATTCACACTCACATGCACACCTACGGACAATTTAGAACGTTCAATTGACCTCACGTGCATGTTTTTGGAGTGTGGGAGGAAGCCGGAGAACCCGGAGAGAACCCACGCAGACACAGGGAGAACATGCAAACTCCACACAGAAAGGTCCCAGGTCCAGGCCCCGGAATCAAACCCACGACCTTCTTGCTGTGAGGCGGCAGCGCTAACCACTGCACCACCGACTATTTTATTACTTAGTTGAAAATGCCATTTTATTTCATTTAACAAAGCATATCATTATTTCATCATGCATTTAATTGTTTTGTGGTCCTGTGTTTTAGTGCTTCATAATTGTATTCTGTTGTCAAATTTGCCCATCAAAGTCAGATTAGTAATCCTGTACATCAGTTTAAGGAAAACCAATTCTAGGTAATGGATTGCAGATCTTGTAGTGACCTGTTACAATGGAAAGAAATGTATACATAATAAGTACGTCTGTGTGCCCGATATTTTAGCTAACACTAAACTTTCTGCACAACTGCATTGTGCTTTTTCTTCGGCCACAGAGAACAGAAACGTCTGTAGTTCTTTGTTCACCCATGGTACAGTTTCATAAGCTTTTCAGTTTTTAATACGTGTTAATGTAAAAATCCACACGCGAGGCATTTAAAAATGGCGGTTTTGGTCTTTCGTGAAAGACGGCCTTTGGCCAATCAGTGTCCTGAACGTTGCTACGTCACCCTTATGGTCTCAGCTCTGCTCGCTTCGAAGCCCAACGAGGCAGGTACCAAAATCCTAACCCCTGGGAACGTGACAATTGTTTTTTTCAATTGAAGTTTTCGTTATTTTGTTCGTTTTCGTTAACTATTATAACCGTGGTCAGGACCTCCAGTCAGAAGATCCACTGGAGGACATTTAGAGCAAACAGTCAGACAACAGCAGCTTCACCACATTAGCTGAAAAATGGAGTTTGGATGCTTTCAGCTTCAAGTCGTGGACAGAAAATGATGACACTGTCACACTGATGTTTTCTTCTCCAACCTTCTCTCAGCTCCAGAGGTTGGTGGTCTGCAGGAGCTTCTACAGCAGCAGAAGATCAGTCTGGAGAGGAAATGTGAACGTGTGACTGAAAGTGAAGAAGCAGGAAGTCAAACTCTCCTCAACAGCATCTACACTGAGCTCTACATCACTGAGGGACTGAGTGAGGAGGCCAACAGAGAGCATGAGGTCAAACAGCTGGAGACCAAGAAGACCAAGAAGACCAAGGAGATCCTCCACGACCGTCCAATCAGGTGCAGCCAGATCTTTGAAGCCTCACCTGAGCAGCAGGGACTCAGGGAGTCAGAGTAGTGCTGACCCGGTCTCTGGGCTGTACTGGGAAGCCTTGGGGTCCCACTGGTGGAACTGGAGGAGGTGACTGGGTCCAGGGAAGTCTGGGGGTCTCTGCTGAGGCTGCTGCCCCTGAGACCTGACTCCGGATACGGCAGTAGAAGATGGATGGATGGATGGATGGATGCCAGGTGATAGAACATTTCATAAAAACAGACTCTGCATTATAACTTCTATTACACTCTAAAAAACTCACTCCAATATAACTGCACTCGTCCTTCTCTCACATTACATTGGATCACAATGACCAAACAACACAACAAAGACAATGATCCAACTGTACTGCCACGTCCAGACTCAGTGTAGGTCTGTAGGCCTCTTGGACCTTCATGCGAACCACTGCGTGTTGACTGGAGGTGAAACATGACTGACTGCTGTCCTCCTACCTGGACAATGCAATCTCACTTTCATTCTGCTGCAGATGGCCATTTTCATTTTACACCGTCCAAATTTACAGCTCAGGGCGCTGGGACGAATTCCAAATTGTGTGCAGATACAGGCCTACACTTCAAATAATTATGAGAAAAATCCAACGTAAAGAGAGCACTTCCATTAGGAAATAGTCAACATGAAATTTCGTCTTCTACTGACACCTGCTGGTCAAATTGAATAGTTGCAAATATTGTGAACAAGTTGTCATCTAATTCTAATCCTAAACAATATGGCCATTCCAAGTCAAGTATTAAGACAATTAATCAGGTTTGTACTGCTTGATTGAACACATTCATCCCGTTCCAGTGCACTAAAACCCACTTCCCTTCAGGACCGTGTCAGCGAAGCCAAAACTTCCTTGAGTGACGCTGTTTCCCAGCATGCAATGCGAGCTAGCGATTTCACAATACTATTTCATCACAAACATGGATGTAAAAAATAAAAAGGGACGAAAAATGAAACTTCAGGAACACCAACCATTGCAATATAAGCAGAACTGGGCCGAAGTTTTATATTATGTACACTATAATACAGCCTTCTGGTGGACAAGCCATACTATTTAAGCCGTGTCCTCCTATGGCACTTCCGTGGGTGGAAGCTCATCGTAGAGGTCACGTGCTGGTTGCGCGTCACTCCACCGATCACCTCGGGGCCCTTGCAGGGGATCTGCAGGGTATCTGATTCAGTTGAGTATATGGAAAATATGGGACGATGGTCAGTTGTAACAAGAGAAGCTTGCTGGCAAAAATAATGTACTACAAGTGAATGTCACACTTTATTTTTGTTTTGTATGAGCATTTAAAAAAAACAACATCATGATAATCGAATACAGACACACACCCGAATCCAACAAGAACGAGAGTTTGGGGTCCGTAGCGACGGCACAAAGCGTAGCATCGAAGTGTTGTTGTAGCCCTCCAACAGCAAACAACGTTCTTGTCTGCCTTTTAAAATAACCAGGAGCACAAGAAATAGGGTACACCTTATCTGCAAAGCAAGTAACACGTACATTATGAACTATCGTTCCATATCATAATAGATTTAATATGTCAACCGAAAGCAGCTGACCGGCTGAAAAGACTCACTCCACCCCCTAGTGTTGTGAGGAGGACACGTTCCCGTCAATAATTTGAATTTCTCAGCTGCATGGATACGGGGACCAAGCTGAGAACTCCGATTGGACGAGAAAACAGAATTATTGCTTAGTCCGATTAAGCTCTGCATGTAAACACACTGATTGATTAACATCGGCGCTTCCACACACGCACATATATATGTATATATATATATATATATATATATATATAAATAAACCTCTTTCAATGAACTCCAAAACATACATGGTCAAAATCCATATTATTATGTTGTTGTTGTTTTTAAATGCTCATACAAAACAAAAATGAAGTGTGAGATTCACTTGTAGTACATTATTTTCGCCAGTAAGCTTCTCTTGTTAAGACTGACCACATTGACCTATGTTTTCCATATATTCACCTGAATCAGATAACCTGCAAGGGCAACGACCTTGTGTCAGACCCGAGGTGATCGCTGGAGTGACGCACAACCAGCACGTGACCTCTACGATGAGCTTCCACCCACGGAAGTGCCATGGGAGGACACGGCTTAAATAGTATGGCTTGTCCACCAGAAGGCTGTATTATGGTGTACATAATATAAAACGTCGGCCCAGTTCTGCTTGTATTGCAATGGTTGGTGTTCCTGAAGTTTCATTTTTCCCCTTTTCCCTTTTTATTTTTTACATCCATGTTTGTGATGAAATAGTATTGTGAATCGCTAGCTCGCATTGCATGCTGGGAAACAACGTCACTCAAGGAAGTTTTGGCTTCGCTGACACGGTCCTGAAGGGAAGTGGGTTTTAGTGCACTGGAACGGGATGAATGTGTTCAATCAAGCAGTACAAACCTGATTAATTGTCTTAATACTTGACTTGGAATGGCCATATTGTTTAGGATTAGAATTAGATGACAACTTGTTCACAATATTTGCAACTATTCAATTTGACCAGCAGGTGTCAGTAGAAGACGAAATTTCATGTTGACTATTTCCTAATGGAAGTGCTCTCTTTACGTTGGATTTTTCTCATAATTATTTGAAGTGTAGGCCTGTAGTTGATGAGGAATCACGGTGTGCTAACGCTACTCAAACAGCTTCGATGAAAAAAGGGAGTGTGATTTAGGTTTGTGGTACATTATGACAATCTTGGACTTGCAAGACTGAGGCGATGGTTCAATTCCCATCAATGTGTATTATATATGTGTTATTTAGCTCATCTATTCTACATTTTAAATAGATCACATTTGACATCTGACCCACTGAACACTTACTATTGAACATATTTTTAAACTATGGGCTATTTAGTCTTGTTTTAGAATATAATATAATTCATTGCACAAACTGTCAGGCTAAGTATAAGAGCTATAGTCTACTACAATCAGTCGTGCCAAAAAAGAGACATTGTCTTTATTTTTCATTTTTATTTTATTGTGTCAGCATTGAACCATACAAGGACATACAATGAGGATACTCATTATAATATTGATGAAGTGTTGTTGTTTCATGTTTTGTTGGCTTTTTCAAGGGTTTATTTAGTTTGTTGTGACACAATCTAAGGTTCAATTTGTAAAGAAATAAAAGTTTTTGTGAAAAAAGATAGTGGTCAAAGTGATTGATATTTGTGTTTGTGTTTTTTGTAGTCTTGTCTGGATTTGTCCTGTTCGTTTCTGGTCTGTGTTTGTGTTCCCACTCTTGGCCTTCACCTTGTCGTGGTGAGTGGGCTTTTAACTAAGACAGGCCAATTATATATATTGTGTGAAGCCAGCAAAACAGTCATTATTATGAGAATTACAACTGAAGCACACTAAATAATACACCATAAGTCACATTTTGCTTTTCTGTTATTAATCTAATGTGTGTTATGTCAAGCCTCCACAGTGGCGTGCTGCAGTCAGGATGAGACAAACAAGGTGAATGGATGGACGGATTGATGAGCCCAGCGAGCCTCCACCATCCACAGACAAGCCAGTCCCATCTTCTACCCAGAAGGATGTCTCTTCCATCTATCTTTGCCTGCCAGGGAAATGCAACCAAACATAGTAATTACAGATGGTGTTGTCTCTGTTAAAGTGACACATGGAAAAAAAATATATATATATGTTTTGTGATTCATGTTCATGACAATAACAATCGAACAGATTTTCTTCATTCTTCCAATGAGTTTCGCAAACAAACATGGAATTTTCCCTGGATCATACAAATACGTTTGTAGATTATATAAAGACAATTATAAAACACATTTGTTGTGGTTTTATATTAAAGCAGATAGTCAAACGTAAATGTAGCATGGTAATGTTGCGAAGACACATTTATTTTTGTTTTTCTTTGTTTCTTTAGAAGCTTTTATTTTGGTTTTCTGAAGAAGCACAACAGACAACACACATGTTAATGTCCGCTACTACGGTTCGCTCCGCATAGGTCTCACGAGCCACTTGAGAGACTTCCTCTCGAGCGTTATCTACTTTTTACATTTCAAAACACAGATCCATACCCGACTTCGACTTGAACTTATTAATCATGTCGTTTCCCACATTTCCCACATCACTCAGAGACGATACATTCAAAACGTAAATTTAACTCACATACCCTCGATCTCAGACTTCAATTACGAAACAGCCACACATACATTTGCTCTTATTTTCAACCATTTCCCCTTCTCACCTGTGGAAGCACAACAGATAACACACACGTTAACGTCCGCTACGACGGTTCGCTCCACATAGGTCTCGTGAGCCACTTGAGACCTCTCTAGCGTTATTCCCCGGGGCGAACACGACCTCCACTGGTAGAAGTGGGTAACTGCACCCTGCTCACTGATCACTCTCACACACGCCACAAACCACAACAAAAGCAGGAACAGTGCTTTGCCACAATTATGCTACATAAACACGTCCTGGTCCCCTCTGGATCCTCTTTTCCGGTCCTCGCGATCACTCTCTTGGCTGCGGTGGGCATGGTTCTTCCTTTGTCAGGGCATTCTCTGGCCCAGTGACCCATTCGGCCGCAGATGTGGCACGCCCCCTTTTCGCCTCTGTCTCCGCTAGTCGCCCTTCGTCGGTTGTCGTTGTTCCTGTAGGGCCGTCTCGCCGTGTCACTGAGGTGCTTCATCATGGTGAGGGAGGCACGCTTTATCTTCTTGTCCTCTGCATCGCTGGCCTCCTGCAGAAGCCTCTCAGCGTGCACTGCATGACGTCGGACCTCTGTCAGCCGGGCATCTTCAATCCCCACGCAGCAGCTTGTGTTAACTGCTTTGACGATCTGGGGGAGCAGCCCTTGTCTGAAAGCAGTGATGAGGCTGGCCGTTTGGTTGACGGCAGTCCTGATGAACGTGGCGACGCTGCGGCGTCGGTGCTGGAGTGCGCAGGGTTGTACGGTGGTAGCGTTGGATGAGGGCAGGCGGGAGGAGGGAAGACAGGCATGTCCAGGAGAGGGTCCCTCGGGCCTGTAAGAGAAGGATACAGACGATTTGGTGCATTTGAATGCTCGTGTGTGAGCGGCTCCTTTTCTCCCTCCTCTGGGGAGTGTGTGTGAGTGTGTGCACCCTCTGCCGTTATCTCTGTCACCCCTGTGCTCCAGCGCCCAGCGCTGTTCACACGTTTGTTTTTGTTTTCTTTACTTGTTTCCTGTCCCTGACCTCTGCTTCAGGTTTCCAGAATGAAAAACACCTTTCATGATCTTTGATGATTTGAATCTCCCACCTGTTTGGGTTTTTCTTTTTTGTAACCTTTCCCTCTGCTATCTTCAATTTATCCCGGAGGTTTCTCAATTGCTCCAAACTCAGACGTGGTTCGCTTGGATAGACGTGAAGCCGATCAGATCCACTCTTAGACGCCGATCCTCTCATCTCCGAATGCTTGGTTCGAGGTAGAGGGGGAACGAGGAGTTTCCTCCGTTCCTGGTCCCGGGCCCTCAACGTCCCAGAGTTCCACTGACAGGTCTCCAGCAATCCTGTTCGTGACGCCAAATTGTTGTGGAAAAGAGCGAAGATGCCGATGCAGGAATACTGGGATAATAAGTAATTTAATGAACAAACAATAAAAAAAGGGATCGGAGCTCCGAGGCACAAAACACAGTAAAATGGGAGTGCGAGTGCGAGGTGGGAAGGAGGAAGAAGGTCTCTTATACACTGGACTGGGAGGGGATAAGATAAGGAAAGAACAGGGAGGAGAACAGAGAGAGACAAACCAACGACTATACGATAGTTGACCGATTTCACAGCTCATATCCTGTACAGGGAGAGGACGAGCACATCAGTGGCAGGCCATAAAACAAAGTGAAATACGATGCGTATATGTTAGCCTAGGATTCTAACAGTTTACACGTGCTACTAGTGATCATACAATATAAACCAAGATAAAGAATAACACAAGAATACTCTATCATGTTCGACCCATCTTAATAACCGAGATTTTTTTTCCAGGTGCGCTTTGCTCATCTCTTTGTACCAAATATTTAGGGGAGTTTTTATAACATCACATAGATTATTAGAGTATATAGTCTTGAAAGCTTTGTCACCCAGCAGAGATTGAAGTGGGATATCTAGTTGGTCAAATTCTAGCTCCTTCCATTTTGCATCGTAACCCGCCCTGCACCAGTAGACTATATACTGCAGTTGTGCTGCTTTATAGTAGTCCTCCAAGCATGGGAGTGACATCCCTCCCTGTTAAGTGTAATGTTTTGTAGCGTACCCTTGGTTTCTTGTTCTGCCATATGAATCTAGAAATGATCCGATTCCATTCACTGAATTTCTTATTGGGTATTTCTACAGGTAGCGATTGGAGTAGAAATAACAATTGTGGTAAAATAACCATTTTTTAAGTATCTATTCGGTTGTAAAAATCAAGTACTAGGGGGGTCCAACTATCCAGATCATTTTTAATTTTGGTTGTGATGCTACCGTAGTTTACACTATATAAATCTTTGGGGGTCTTGGGAATATGAAGACTTAGGTATTTGAAAATTCTGGTTTTCCATTTAAATTTAAAGGACTTACGTATGTTTTCTTGAAGTATGTAATTCAAAGTAAGAGTTTGAGTTTTCTCTATGTTCAATTTGTATCCCGAATATGAACCACATTGGTCGAAGGAGGGCATTCATTTAGGGAGACTGGTATCCGGGTCGGATAAAGTCACCAGGATGTCATCTGCATATAAACATGTCTTATATTCTTTCCCCTTGAATAGTATTCCCATGATTTCTGGGTCTTCCCTAATCTTTTGAACAAGTAGCTCTATAAATAGAGCAAACAAGATGGGGCTCAGTGGGCAGCCCTGTCAGCAACCCCTCTCCAAACGGATTGTACCTGAAAGACTGCCATTTATTCTGATCCGGGCCACAGGTGAATTTTAAACATTTTATAACTGTATTGTTAAAGCCAAAACGTTGCAGGACCAGGTATAACAATTCCCATAGAACAGAGTCAAAAGCTTTTTCTGTGTCAAAGCTAATTGCTAAGGACATTGTGTTTCCTTTGCTCATTATATGGAACAGATGTATAGCTCGCCTAACATTGTCTTGTGTTTGTCTATTTTTAACAAAACCTGTCTGGTCCGTGTCAATTAGGTTAGGGATAATATTTTCTAGTGTGTTGACAATAATTGAAGTGAAAATTTTATAATCAGTGTTTAAAACTGAGATAGGTCTGTATGAGCTGCAATCTGTCCTAGCTTTTTTCCCTGGTTTCAGTATTACAGATAATATGGCCTGTTTCCAAGATGGTGGGGTCTCGCCACCTTTTAAGACATAGTTAAAACAATTTAATAAATAGCGGTGGGGTCACAGAGTCCCTAAAAGTCTTATACCATTCTGCTGGTAGTCCATCTCCCCCGGCTGCTTTGCTTGTTTTCAGTTTAGAAATTGCCTTGTCGACCTCTGCATTTGTAATCTCTGTAGTTAAGCACTTATTTTGTTCTGTGACAACAGATGGCAGGTCTAGGGATTTCAAAAAATTGATTGACTGTTACTGCTTCTGCTAATTTGGGTTGAGTGTATAAATTCCTGTAGTATGATTCAAAAGACTTATGTATTGCTTCTGGCTTATAACACATCTGGTTGGTGACCGGGTCCTTTACTTTATATATGGATCTTCCAGACTGTTGTTTTTTAAGTCTCCAGGCTAAGAGTTTTTTAGCACGGGGTCCATTTTCATCGTGGGTTTGTTTGATATACTTAAGTGTAAGTTCCTCCTGGTCGTTCAGTTTCTTATTTAGTTCTGATTTTACTACGGTTATTTGTTCCAATAAGGTGGGGTCGTTAGTCTCTACATGCTTCCGTTCCAGTGAGTCTAATTTACTTGTCAAGTCGTTAAGGTGTTTAAGTTTTTCTTTTTTCCTTTGTGATGCCCAACTTATAATCTTCCCACGCAATACTGCTTTTCCAGCATCCCATAAAATACTCTGTGACGTCACTGTGCTACCGTTAAGGTCTGTATATTCCTTAATTTCTTTCCTAATGTAATCTTCAAATCAGGTGTAATTTAATAGGGAGGTGTTGAGTCTCCAAATAGTGTTTTTGTGTGGGACACCTACATTTATTTTCACATATACACCTGAGTGATCTGATATGTCGCTAACAGCAATTCTACAATCTAAAACCCTGTGTCTGTCTGTTCAGAACATAAAGAAATAATCGATCCTCGAGTAAACTGAATGAGGGTGAGAGTAAAAAGTCAATTGTTTAGTGGATGGATGAAAATCCCTCCATACATCAAACATACCAATCCTTTTAATCATCTTCTTAATATTTAGTGACTCAGGATTTGTTTTCTTTGTCGGGTTTGATGAGTCTAGAGTGGGATGCAGCTGTACATTCCAAGGGGACTCGTGCCACGCAAAGCCTATTCCGACCTGGCGATCCTGTTTGAATCCATTAGCAACCAGCTACATTACCCCGGGCAGCTTCACGGGTACAGGTGGATGTATGCTAAATGCAGAGAAAATGGACTGCGTGTGAGAAAAGAGTCTGTGCGTTTGGTTTTGAAGGAGCTGCATCCAAGAGGAGTGTCATTAAGGCAAGCGGGGCGTCTCAGACGGAGGAATTACTTCTCAAACTTCTCAACTTCATCTGGCACCTGGACTCATATGATGAACTGAAGCCATATGGTATTTGTGTGAATGGATGTATCGATGGCTTTTCAAGAAAAATAATCTGGCTCAATGCTTACGAAACAAGTAGTGACCCAAAAGTAATTGGAGGGTGCTATATAGAAGTGGTACAGCGTTTTGGGGGGTGCCCTAGAGTTGTTCAAGGCGACCTTGGAACCGAAAATGGCCATATTAGAGGCTTCCAGCGTATCCTCGTCCCTGTTCAACCAGACGACACCCTCGATAGTTACTTGGAGGGGGCCAGCACCGCCAATCAAAGAACTGAATATTGGTGGGGTTTCCTGCGTGGCCAGCGCATGGAGTTCTGGTTAGCCTTGTTATCAGACCTCAGAGACAACGGGCATTTTGATGGCGAGTTTCTGGACAAAAGTCTCCTGCAGTTTTGTTGTATGGGCCTCCATACAGGTGAGTTCATGAATAATGTTTTATTTTCATTTTGTGTGCATGTGTATGTGAGTGAGAGAGAGGGGAGGGAGGACAGAAACGGGAAAGGGGGTGTTGGGAAGACAGACAGACAGAGACGGGAGGAAAGGAAAAAGAACGCTAAAGAGAAGGGGTAGAAAAGGGAAAGGAACAGAGATGGAAGGGGAGAGAGATGGAACAGAAGGGTAGAAACAGAGAGGATAAGAGATGGGGAGAAAGAGGGGGGGGGAGGGATGAACAGAGACAGGGAGGGAGGGAGAGGGTGGGGTTGCTCATGTGTGAATGCTGTAATTTAGTGTTTTATTTATGTTCTGCTGGCACAGCTCTTCCTAAATGTATACATTTTCTACAGGATGAGTTGGATGACACTGCACAGGTGTGGAATGCACACATCAGGCCATCAAGAAACCTGAACGTCCCCAGCGGTCGGCCTAATGTGACGCATGCTGTTCCTGAACTTGACCGAACAACAGATTTTCTCTCCCCTGTTGAAGATGAACACATTCAACTGTGCAAAAATGAATGTGTCTTTCGGCTGGCTGTACCATGTAATCCAGATATTTATGAACTCTGTATCATCTTTATGCCTGAGTCCCATCTTGCTCCACCAACAGATCCGTATCAGGCTGTGAACTTGTATTTGCACCTAAGAGAGGCCATCACTGCATCTCTCTAAACCACCCGACCCTCTCCACAGGATGGACACTTATTCCACTGCAGTGCGCCTCCCCCTGACCCTATCCAGAGAATGGACACTAAATTGTTGTGAACCTCCTGTTATTTTGTGTATTGTTAAATCTCTAGTGTTCCTTTTAAAAATACACAGGGATATTGGTTATTTACTGCACTCCTTTGTTTCTGTTATTACGCAATCCTTATGGTGATGCTATTTACTGAATTTACTTTTTGACCTGAAGGTCATGTGTGCAAAGAGCTGTTAAATAAAAGTAGCCATGTGAAAGAACTTAACTATGTTCAGAACCAAGTTGTTGAAACATTGAGAAACACAGAAGCACAAGGTTACTTTAAGATTTACTTTAATTATTCTTCACTTCCATGAATTAATGAACATTAACGTGATTCTTTAAAGTCAACAATTCCTGAAAAATTAAACCGGTGTTGGACAACTCGTTCTGAATGCTTGTTTAGAGTAAACAGATGGACCTGTAAGCAGTCATTTTCAAAACAACATTTTCACTTTCAACAACAAAAAAAAAACACCCTCATAAAACTCTGCTGAAGCATTTACTATTCTGTAACACAGGTGTAACTATGGAAGCAGATAGTTACCATAATCCAAATAAAAATGCAATAGCAGAAATGCTTTTTCATTTTAAGAATGAAACTGCATTAGTTGACTCATAATTAAAATCATTAATAAATATTCCTATATGCATTTTCATTTTCTTATTCGTGTTGCACCTTTTATGACACAATCAAAAAGAAAACTGAGAGCATTGCTTTTTAATTTTCGTGGTCCTGCCCTGCACAAGAGTTACCACAACTCGAAAACGAAATCGCAATCTCCAAGTAAGCGCGCGGCGCAGGAAAGTGACGTCAGCAGCTCTCCACCTGTGGGTATGGCGGTATGACGCCAAGTGTCATTTGCCTCCTGTTATGTGTAAATTCTAATGTTTGTGAATTTAATAAAGATATATATATATATATATATATATATATATATATATATATATATATATATACATATATATATATATATATTTTTTTTTTTTTTTATTTAAAAAGAAAAGAAAAGAAAAAAAAGGTATGGCGGTATGACACCACTTTGCCATCGTTACTTCTTTCACGTCATTGAAGTTGCCGGTAATCGAGATTTAAATCGGCGAAAAACGTGGACCACTGACAGATCTCGCACCAGCATCTGCCACCAGTCGACGGATTGATCTGTTGCTTCGCATCCTTCGTCGGATGGACTGGTGGCCGACGCCGAACGGAAGCAATGATCCATTGCATCGCATCCTGCGACGGATGGACTGGTGGCCAACGCCGAACAGCTGTTACTCCACCCATGTAACAAATAGCTTTAGCTTTGATGTTGTGCTGGTGCATCAAGGTGTTCCATAACTGACAACAGGTTGGCTAGGGCAACCTTGTTTGCGTCCGTATCTGGGACGGCAGAATACCTGCTCAACTCGGTCCCGAGCATCAGATTCAGATACACTATTCAACTCCACCTGGGAAGCTAAATCCAGCAGGGTTTGAACAATTGTGTCAATGTGCGCCATGCTCAAATCTTTCCGACCAACGAGATCCATCAGTGGTCCACGTTTTTCTGCGATTTAAATCTTGTTTACTGGCAACTTCAATGACGTGAAAAGTAACGATGGCAAAGTGGTGTCATACCGCTATACCTTTTTTTTGTTTTGTTTTGTTTTTTTAAATATACAGTATATATATACATTTATTAAATTCACAAACATTAGAATTTACACATAACAGGAGGCAAATGACACTTGGCGTCATACCGCCATACCCACAGGTGGAGAGCTGCTGACGTCACTTTCCTGCGCCGCGCGCTTACTTTGAGATTGCGATTTCGTTTTCGAGTTGTGGTAACTCTTGTGCAGGGCAGGACCACGAAAATTAAAAAGCAATGCTCTCAGTTTTCTTTTTGATTGTGTCATAAAAGATGCGACACGAATAAGAAAATGAAAATGCATTTAGGAATATTTATTAATGATTTTAATTATGAGTCAAATAATGCAGCTTTGTTCTTAAAATGAAAAAGCATTCTGCTATTGCTTTTTCATTTTTGAATTTTACATTTCATATTGAATTTTGGTAACTCTTTGCTGGTGCATGTTTTGAAAATTAAATCTCAAATGTGTTTTCCTTCATTTGAATTAAGTACAAGAATGAGCAGTCTTGAAGAAGAAAATGAAAATGCAGATTGAATGACTTATTAACCATTTTAATTATGAGTCAAATAATGCAGCTTCGTTCTTAAAATGAAAAAGCATTTCTGTTATTATATTCTTATTTTAATTTGGATTATGTAACTGCTTCCATATAAAACAAATATATCCATAAATATATACAATGTGAGAATTGTTTCTTGCAAGAGCTGTACTTCAACCCATGACCATCGATAAAAGTGTACACATCTAATCGTAAACAATCTGCTGCAACCTGAATTTCCACTTCTGTGTCTATAAACCAGTCACAGCTTGACTGATGGCTCTGAAGAAGCAGTTTCCATCAGCCTCTACATTCTCATTTGTACACGGCGAACCTAATGGCCATTGCAATCAGAAATTGGAAAACTCGCACGGTCCAAATGAATCTTCAAGTTTTTGCAAAGGTCTAAACAAACATCAACATCAAGGGGAGAGAAGTTACACTCTTCATTGGTCACAGCACTGACAAACTCTACGTCAGAATTATCCATGTCAAAGTGAGGAGTTTTGCTCTTCTGAAGTGACTCACTGTTGCCAGCTGGTGCTGGAATTTTAAACCGTGACCGGTTTCGCCTTGATGAAAAGAACCATGCAGAACCTTCGCTAACCTAATACCAGTGCCATAATCTGCCACTGCATCTTCACTAGTACTAACTGATGATGGATCACAAATCACATGTGCGAGGCGTAGAACGAGCGGAGCAGTCAGAGGCAACAGAAGAAGAAAGAAAAGCCTCCTTAGCTTAGTTGATCTTCTGTGTTGCCTCCTGGACGGTGCTGGCCTCCTCTGGCTTGGTGCTGGCAACCACGGGAGCCACAGGAACCACGGGCACAACTCTGGTCATCTGTGGCGTCGCATCCACCTGATTAAAATAAGAAAGATGTGATTTTATTCCAATAAACATAGAAAGGAAAACACTAGGCTTTACACGATCACGATTTTTGTGCCGATCACCGATCAGTGAGTTTAAATAAACCGATCACCGATCACCAATCCGATCACGTTAGGGGCAATAAATACTTGTTTCTGTACACCCCTTGCCTTCTCACGAGCACCGTCTAAAGTTGTTTGCTTTAGCATCCGTTTCAGAGTTTGCTTTTCTTTTTCTTTCTCCGCGCTGCGTTTCTTGAACTCGACATGCTCCTCCGTGTGTATCTTTTCCAAGTGCCTGATTAAATTTGTGGTGTTGAAATTTTTTGCCAAAGTTGCCCCGCGAGGTACTGTAGCGTTGCATATATTGCAGATAGCTTGTGCTATGTCTGTTTCTCTCACTTTGAAAAACTTCCACACCCCCGACACGTTTGTTTGTGTCGCCCATGGATGTTGCTGTCGTGAAGATTCAAAGAAACTTTATTGTCCGTCACATAGCGACAGTACTCAAAACAGGAAGAGGCACGAAGACGAAAATGAAGGTTTTTGAATCATGAATCATTAGCTCTCGGATACAAACAAATAAACATGTCGATGCTGTGAAACTACTTTGGAGGAAATGAGACAGATTAAAAAAGTTTCAACACGACCATGACGTCATTGATCGGTGATTCATGACATGACGCCCGATCATGAACGTTTCAAAAAATGCCAAATATCGGCCGATCCGATACAGCCGATAAGATCGGTGTAAAGCCTAGAAAACACACACAGGTGATGAAGTGGAAATGAATAAGTACAAACCTGCTGCACTGCTGTGACATTGCTGGAGGCAGACTCAGTCATGTGGACAGTTGAACGTGTTGCCCACACCTGCAAATACAAGGACACAAAGTAATGTTTAAAGAACTGCATTTATTGTCCTATCACAAAGATGCACACAATGAAATACACATATCCCAAATACCAACATGTCACTTGTTTGTTTTGGTTTTTGAGGCAACGCGTGCTGATCCACGTCTCAGGCTGGACATCTGGAAGAACATAAAGAAATGAATTCATAGAAAAAGTAACACACTAATTAAACTGTACATGTACTGTACATATGTGATCTTGTGTTGATAATAGGGGTGGGGCGATACGGCTAACCCACGATTCGATACTGTGACGGTATTTGGCCCACAATAATGACAACATCACGACAAACGATATCTTCGATATCTTCGAAATTTTGCAGACGATATGTGACTGAAAAAGAAAAAAATACCCATAATAAGGAAAATGCCTGTGATCTTGCATTTATTCCAAAACTTTGTATAATGTACAAACGAACGTGCACTGCACAAGCAAACATATTACAGTGCATGAACATTAATAACTTTCATGTAAACAAGGACAGTGCTTTCTGGTAATGTAAAGTCAGTAGCAACTTGTCTTATCTCAACTTGGGGACTTGGGATATACAAACCGACGGGAAGATGAAAGAGGTAAAAAAAATCCTTTTACTGCCCCGATTCTGAAAATCAATCAAAAAAAATGATGCAGACAAAATAAATAAATAAATAACCGCGTCCCCAAAATATATGGGACAAAGTGAAGTGCGTCCCCCATCAGTTCATTACGGGACAGGCTTTTTAGTTGACAAATATGGGACAATCACGTATTTTATGGGAGGGTTGGCAACCCTATCTAGACCACAGACGGAAGTTAAATGAGGTTTTGTCATTTTCCATAAAAAACGGGACAAATTGTGTCCCGGGAGAGATTTTATCTTTCCCGGGACAGGTGGACAGGTGGTGTTTGGAAAAAAATATTGATATTTGCCGTCAGTGTATCGATTATTTATTGCGACAGAAAGCACAACAATATATTGCAATATTGATTTTTTTTTTCACCCACCCCTAGTTGATAAGTGTATGAATAATTGTGTGAATGTTACCGTGGCAGCTGGGGAAACCCTGCCAGATGACTCCACGACGGTCTCCATGTGGTCCAGAAGCACAGCCTCACTGAACCACACGGGATTGGACGGGATGTCTGTGTGAAATGCAGTCTCAACAGCTGTTGGTACTGTCTATAAAAAAAAGAGGAGAGGAAATAAGAGTCAACTTAGGATAAGTGTTCATTTTTAAAATAAAAAGTTGCACAGTTTGACAAATACACGTTTGGGGGGGGGGGGGGGGGGGATGAACAGGTTACCTCAACCTCCTGTCCAACAAGAGTCCATTCAGGAGCAGGTCCATACACTGGCATGTGGACAGGACCTGTCACAACCACTCTGGGAGACACCCTGGGCGATGATTGGTTGTGGCACAACACCCCTGGCCTAGGTGAAGGGGGTGCGAGCTGATGGAGCACTGCAGCATGCAGACGCTCCACCAAAATCAGTCCTTAGGTGCACGTAAACAGAAAACAACATGTTAACACATATTTGTCATATCAAATGAAGAGCAAGTAAGGCTGAAGAAGGCAAAACTTACACCATCATAACACCACCATGTACAGCTGACGAAGGGGGAGGTGATCGGCCATATACACAAATGTTAAACCTGGAAGAAGTGTCACATAATCAATTATGTAATCACACAATTCTAAGAAATATCTGTTAGCACAGTGTCACTGAAGAGAAAAAAATACAACAAAAATATGTATTTTACACACCCATGCGTGCAGCAACACGATGATATACTTGACGTAGCGCTGTTTGTAGTTCTGGCTTGACAGTCAGGCGAGGTGGAAAGTCAAGCACAAACACCTACAAAATAGTTGTATATATAAAAAAAAAACCCAAACAAACATAAAAATGCTAAATAAATTCATGAATATTCTTGTTATTGAACTATGGATCATGGAATTACTTGATATTGATAAAACAAAGTGGTGATGACATTCATGTGTTCAAATTTGTTTGTCACAGCAGATAAACAAACCTTGGGCCAGCGGTCCAACACAGTTGCCAGTAGCGCAGCAAAATCCTGGGCGGAGTCTGTTACAAGCCTATTAGGGTTAACGATAAGGCTGAAACTAGGGTTAGCTGAAATTAGGGTTAGGGTTTTGGGGTTCCTCAAGAACTAGAAGCCCCAAATTTGGCGTGTGCGCTTCTTGGGGGCTCCTGATGAAAAAGCAAGTGGCCCCATGTCTCTAGGACAAAGTTGACCTTTGACCCTCATAGACTTGTCATTAGGGTTAGCGATAAGGCTGGAATTAGAGTGAGGGTTTTGGGGTTCCTCATGGGCTAGAAGCCCCAAATTTGGCGTGGGTGTGTCCTGGAGGATCCTGATGAACCTGAAAGTGGCCCAAAGTTGACCTTGGACCCTCATAGACTTGTGTGGCATTAGGGCTATCGATATGCGATACAAACCTGGTGAGTTTAAGACTTAGTGACTCTACGTACATGAATGTATGGGGTACCCCGTCCTTACTTTGTTCCAACCTTCCCTCCACAAACCTGGCTGTCCAGTGCAGAAGTCAAAGTGAGAGAGAGAACAAAGAAGGAGGAGGGCCTGTGACGCCACTGCTGATTGGCTCGTTGGTCGGTTGAATGAGCCAATTCTAGAGCTCCCCTCGGAGTCCACACACTGCAAAATATATCTAAGAAACAAACACTTAAATTGAGAAAGAACAGGCTAGAAACAAGTCAAATTATCTGCCAATGCAGTAAGATATTTAGACTTGGTAAGATTTCTTAAAATAAGACGATATATCTAGGCATTTGAAGAATGGAAAAACTCTTGAAATAAACAGTAAAGCACTCATTCCAAGGACTGTACTAAGTCAAATAAACTTGATACTAGCTTCTCAATTCTTTTTTCACGTTTGCTTCTTTCTTAATTTGATGGAAAAGATCTTAAAACCAGACCTACTAACAGTGCAATTCTTCTTAAATTAAGTGTTCACAATATGAGCTTTTTTTTTCTCAAAATGAGACAAAGCATCCACCCCCCCACGCCCACTCCCCCCCCCAAAAAAAATAATTAATCAAACAGAATTAATATTGTCAACAACTATTTATTCACTTAAATTGCTGACAGTGCCTTCACTGCCTTGTAATAAAAACGTCACAAAGGCATTGCATCTTAAAACAATCTCAGGCAATCATTTCTAGAACGCAAGTAACAATTGTTACAATATTCACCGTCATCATTATTGAATATTGATTCAGATTCCCTGACACTCAATTACACAAAAAAAACAAAAACAGTATGGGGACAGCATATAGTGTTGTGTTCCTATCACCACTGATAACATGTTTGTTCCAACAGACTCCCACCCACCCTCAAGTTACAACTACCAGGGGAGTGTATCACTACCTATGCCTAGTACACAGCTCTACTCCCCAATAAAATCTTTCCATTCTGCCATGGTCTTTTTTGTATGAGGCTGTGGTGTCTCACTCATGGATAGTGTCCTGTAGCACTTCTGTCTGAATGACAGAGAGAAGGGTTGCCACACACTTTTGGATATGTGAGGTGCAGGGCATAGTAGTAATCCATCAGATGAAGCAGACCGTCACTCAAGTCTTCCTTGGCAAGCGTGGTGGCGGGAGTGGCTCCAAGACAGATGAGACAGCGGGTCCCATCAAACAGCAACACAGGCTTGCAGAAAGACCTCTTCTGCGAGTACATTGTGGGATCCTCTGTTGGCTAAAGAAAAAGAAGGAAACGCCACATCCATGCATGGAACTATGAAGTGTTGAATGTGAGAAAATGCGAACAAACTTTCACCTGAATGACATGAAGCAGTGCCTCACTGGCATGTCCCAGCTTCTTCGGTGGTGGACTTGGTGAAGGAAAGAGTGTGGGGAGTGCCCTGAGCAGCGCGATGGAATATTCCACTGGAATAGAACAAATCAACTTTGAGTTCAAAGTTAGTCTTCCTAAAAATGAGTCTTATTAGGTTTGTGTTGATCACAAAAAAATCTTATTTTTTCAGCATGAAGAGTATTACCATTCTGCATCTATTCATTCAGCGCAACATAAACCATCCTATGTCCAAGGAAACAGCTACACAGTCAATTAGAGACACAGCAAAATGACTCTACTGAACTACAACCAGCATTATGCGTGGCTTCATCACTTCATTTTTTTTCCAAACACCATACAATTACACATTGGTGCAGAAGTCTTCCCATCTCTTTTTTTAGTTCATCAATGAATTTTCTGTTGCCCTTATCCAGGATGCGCCGCAGGTCATTCATCGCCTATAATGCAAGTCAATGTTAAAATCTGCAAAAATGCTTGCTTTTCATCATAAACCAAAACAAGTTAATCACTTACATGATAAAGATCCTTGACACATGGATATGCATCCAGGATCTTTGTTGGCCTTGTCCTGTTCTTTCAGAACATCACTATCGATGAAGGATCTTCTTGCTTGAAACTGCAGGTCAAGAATTTGGGAGACAGCATCTTGGTTGGGTTTTGGTTTCTTGTACAGCTCCTGCAGGGTCTGATAATGTCTGGCCTGTGCTGTCAGACCATCTTTGGCTGATGAAATGGAGGAGACAAATCAGTAAATCAGTCAAATGGATGAAATTGTTTGGAGCATCAAAATATATCAAATGACAATTCAAATGTAAAAATGCCTGTGATATATCATGATATCCAAAACTATCATAACATTGCCTAGCTTTCATACATCCATCCATCCATTTTCCATACCCGCTTAGTCCCGAGGTCAGGGTCACGGGGGTCTGCTGGAGCCTATCCCAGCTGTCTTAGGGCGAAGGCAGGGGACACCCTGGACAAGTCGCCAGTTCATCGCAGGGCCACATAGAAACAGACAACCATTCACACTCACATGCACACCTATGGACAATTGAGAATGTTCAATTGACCTCACATGCATGTTTTTGGAGTGTGGGAGGAAGCCGGAGAACCCGGAGAGAACCCACGCAGACACAGGGAGAACATGCAAACTCCACACAGAAAGGTCCCAGGTCCGGGCCCTGGAATCGAACCCACAACCTTCTTGCTGTGAGGCGGCAGCGCTAACCACTGTGCCACCGTGTCGCCAGCTTTCATACATTATCATTATTATTAAAATGGACATGTTTCTACTTACGTGAAGTGTGGCCATTATCAGAACTGCGCCCTGGTGTGTGACACAAAATAATTGTTGATCCACCAATTGAGTCTGCATCATGATCTTCTTCTTGGTCACTTGCTGAGAAGTCAATGCGATGCCTTTTCTTCTTGTGGCCCCTCTCTGGTGAATCTCTTGTGAAGATTCTTGTAAGTGCTCGCCTGTGGTAAATAAAATTTCACTCATTGAAAGAACAAATAAAGATGGAAAGTGAACATGCAACGATAAAAAAAAGTATCAGCCCAAAATAACCACACACTTCAAAATCTAAGTGCGCAAAATAATATAATCACTTACATGTTTCATTGTTTTGTCTTAATCCTTCAGCATGGGATAATACTCCACTAGTCTTTTAGCCATTGCAGTGACTTCATGCTTAGAAGGGTACCGGACCCCCTCTCCTTGCTGACTGGCTCTCAAGATAGAAATCATGCTGGTGACAGTGTTTCTCACCAGCCTGAATCTCAGCTCTTTGAACATGACACATTTCCCCTCACTGGCAGTGCCATCTGGAAGTAGTGCTTACGAGCTTGCTCCAACTCACTGTCTGTATAGAGGGTGGGCAAACTTTTTTAGCAACGGGCCACATGACAGACCTGCATCGAGTCGGCGGGCCACGGAAGGGGGGGTTGTAGGTAGGTACAGAATTCATACTTCAGTGCCTTGGAGCGAATAGCTTCGCCACTCAACTGGCCAAGAGACATGTGGCCTGTCCTTCTCCAATGCAAGCGGGTGGGAAAAGCACAGGAGTTGGTGTCTGCTCTTTTCTTAGAAGACAGCCTGCAATATGATGTTGTAAAGGAAGCAATTTTTCCTGCTTATGAGCTTGTTCCTGAGCCCTACCGGCAAAAATTTAGGAACCATAGAAAATCTAGTGGTCAAACCTTTGTCGAGTTTGCATGGGAGAAAAGCAACCTCTTTGATAAATGGTGTGCAGCTAATGATGTCAAAAATGACTTTGAGTCACTCCGTGAGCTCGTTCTTTTAGAAGATTTTAAAGACTCTTTGCCAGATAAGGTGGTAATGTTCTTGAATGAACAGAAAGTGTCGTCATTGTCCAAGGCTGCTGTCCTCGCAGATGAGTTTGTGTTGACCCACAAAAATGTCATCTCATCTTCCCCCCCGATCGGACAGGCCTTCTGCTTCTCGTCCCACAAGAGCCGAGTCTAGCCACCTCCCCCTTGAAAAGGCTAGAGGGAAGGGACTTCTGGTTTGGCCATAAAGCGGTAGACTGCGCGACACCAGGGCTCTCGACCGTCCAGGGTAAAAACTCCCCGAAAACTTGAATAACTATTGTCAGATATCATATTAACTACAAAGTGATCAGGGCAACGTTGGAATGGGAAGGAAAACTCCATTCAACCAAAACAGAAACATGGTAACAGACAATATGGCGGAACTACCAGCTTGCTCTGAAACAGAGGGAGATGGCGAAACGAACTCCTCGTGACTGACGACGCGGAAAAGGGCTCGGACATAGAAATTATTAGCAAGGAGATACGGGATTTAAAAACGGAATCAAAAGAAGTCCTTCGCACGTTTGGAGAAACACTGAGGAACAACGTGGAAAAAGACTTGGACGACTTCAAACACGAAATAAATCAACAACTTGCGAAAGTCGTCACCGAACAGGAGCTTCAGACTGGCAAGATCAACGAGGCTGAGTCACGGATTGAAAAGCTAGAACGTTGGGCACAGGAAGCTAACGCTCTGGTCATATCACTGAGAGAACAAAAAGCTCTTCAGGACAAGTTAACTGACCTGGAGTCCAGGCCGAGGAGAAACAACCTACGTATCTATGGAGTCACTGAAGGAGAGGAGGGAGAATCTGTGGCCAAGTTTGTGGAAGACCTGCTGAAAAGCAAACTGCACCTGCCAGCAGATTTTAATTTCCAAATTCAGAGAGCACACCGCTCATTTGCACAGAAGCCAGCGGACGGTGCCCAACCGAGACCCATCATTGTTAACTTTCTGGAATTTACTACCAAAGAGAGGGTCCTGAGAGAGCTATGGACAAAGAAAATAGAACTGGGGAATAAAGTACCGTCATTCCATCATGATTACGCGACAGAGATGGTCCAAAAGAGAAAGGAGTACAACACTGCTAAAAGAATCCTGAAGGAGAAGGGCATCCGGTTCCAGACGGCATTCACCAATATGAGGACCCACTGGGATACGGGAACTCGAACCTACAACAGCGCAGAGGAGGTAAAGGAGGAATTGGCGAGACGCGGCCTGGCGGAGAAGACGGCGGTGGCGACGGGTGCGGAGGGGCCTGCGGCACTCGGTGCCCCGCACTGCGACGGAGTGGCAGTGCAAGGAGGGATCCTGGAGGGGCTACGCATCAGCAGCGACACGAGCCAGAGAAAAGCTACAAGAGTTTCAAAGATTCTTTGATTAAATTCAGAGAATACAGGGAAGAAAGCTGGTGGGGATGTTCTAGTATGACCGGTGTTTTTAGTTGACAAATTATTAAAATTGAATTCCCATGTTAATAGAAAAGAGACTGTGGGAAGTCCGGGTCGCTCCTTTTTTTCTAACGTTGGACTCATTTAGAACGACTAAAATACTCATTGCAGGTTCAAGTGTCATTTCTAAGTTAGGTTAGATTTTTGACTGCCTTCACGCGGGCCGGACAGAGACACGCCGTAGTTTGGCCATGCCTGATCTACAGGAAACACATCTCTCTCAACAAGAGCACGTCACACTGAAAAGATTTGGATATAGAAATGTTTTTTTTAGCTTGTTCAGGAAAGGCCCAAAGTGAGGTGTCACAATATTAATCTCTAATTCTATCAGTTTTGAAGTTGTTAAAAAAATAAATGACAAAGAAGGGAGATATGTAATAGTCAAAGGGAAATTGGATGATAACTCAGTTACTTTGGTCCAGGGTTGGACAAGGGCTTTTTGAAATCACTGTTTGAGATCATAGCTGTGGAAAGTGAAGGAATCCTAATATGTGCAGGGGATTTCAACATGATTTAAAAGCTAAACTCGACACAACTAATGGCAACAGAAGTCAGACCCGCCTGTCGAAACTTGTCTCTCTAGCCGAACTAGGGATGTTTGATGTTTGGAGGGACCTCCACCCGTTACAGAGGACTATTTTTTTTATTAACATTACAGACAGATACAGAATAGAGGAATGTAAAATAGGAACGACTGACTTGTACTGACACAGTATTAATTACCTTATTATTTGTCTAAATAAGAGGAAGAAAAACACACTTTGGAGATTAAATGTGTGTATGCTAAATAATCCAAAAACACTGGAGGAGGTTAAGAAAGAGATTAAATGCTCTATGGAGGAGAACATAGATAGTCCAGTAGACACTTCCATACTGTGGGACACAATTAAAGCTGTGATGAGAGGGAGGTTAATAGCGAGGGCAGCCTATCAAAAAAAGACTAGATGTGGCGAGGGGGAGGGTCTGGTGGAGGTGGAGACAATTCTTAGTGGGTATAAAGGTGGGGAAAAAGGAAAATTGGGGGGGGGGGCCTGACAACGCCACCTGGGGAGTTGCACCCCAGGAAATAAACTATAATAAAATTCCACGGGCTACACAGGTTCGTTACGCTTTGAAATTTAAGAGGATGAGACGGACTTCCAATGAAACAGCTTTATTTGACAACAATTTAAAATAGACCAGGTTTAGCTGCCTGAGTGTCAAGGAAATAAGTACCATACCAAAAAGACTGTTCAACATAAGAAAATAAGGGGAACAGGGCCAAAGAAACCAAAGAAAACTCAAAAAAGGGAATAAACAAAGCTAAGGGAATCACTACAAACCAAAATTCACGCTACGCCAACTGCTGTCCTAAAGAAAAGAGAACAAAATTAACATACTAATACCTTGAGACACCCAGGCAAGCGTTAAACAGTTAGAACGAAAGGAAAACTTTTATTTATTCTTCGCGCGCGCACACACACACACACACACACACACACACACACACAGGACCAAAACCCAAAACAAAAAGGTAACGATCACTGGGGAACAAGATATTAATGAACTAAAAAAGGAAATCAAACTATAACAAAATCGCTACTCAATAGAAAACCCAAAGTTTCACCAAAATTTCACAACAAAACAAAGAAAAGAAAACCAACCAAAGAAAGTGGTTACGCTAACAAAAGAAACAGACAAACTGAATTGTCTAAACCAAATAAACCAAAATCAAAGGAAAAGTGTCCGCGTTGTGGTGGTGACACCGCTGTTACCCGGCTAGACGGGTGCGGCAATTGATTGCGACATTGGACATCGCCGCCGCAACAGTAACAGAGGGGAATTGAGAAAACAGAGGAAGACGGAGCGACTGCACCCAGGCAGGGGGTTGAGACCAGGGTCCTTCCAGTACCCGTCTCGGCGCACCGGTGTTCAACTGCAAGGCAGCCTCCCCGCCAAGCGCCAGAGGAGGGGGGGGGGGCTTTAACAGCCAAGCGGTGAATGCACAACGATCACGCACACACAGCACCACCTACCGATGAACGGGCACCCGCCAGGGTTCCTCCTCCGGCTGCGCTTATGGCCCAGCCCGCTCTGGGATTGCTAGCCGAAATGCTAAGAACTGCGAAGTTCTCAGCGTGGACACGCCAGAGGACAGAGTGCTGACTCCAGCCTGCGCTTCTTTTTAAAAGAGCTGCTTTCACTCTGCACTCTGGCGCAGGTGTAATCAGTGCGTTTACATGCAGAGCTTAATCGGACTAAGCAATAATTTGGTTTTCTCGTCCAATCGGAGTTCTCACCTTGTCCCCCTATACATGCAGCTGAGAAATTTGAATTACTGACGGGAACGTGTCCTCCTCCCAACAGTAGGGGGTGGAGTGAGCCTTTTCAGCTGGTCAGCTGCTTTCGGGTTGACATATTACATCATTATGATATAGAATGATAGTTCATAATGTACGTGTTACTTACTTAGCAGATAAGCTGTACCCTATTTCTTGTGCTCATGGTTATCTTAAAAGATAACCATGAGACAAGAACGTTGTCTGCTGTTGAAGGGCTACAACAACACAATGTCTTCGATGCTACGCTTTGTGCCGTCGCCACGGACCCCAAACTCTCGTTCTTGTTGGATGCGGGTTCTGCGCAGACTGGTGGGAGAGTTTGTGTACAGGTTTTGCAAAGGAACGGTATCTTCAGTTATACACACGCTCATTAAAGTGCCGACCGTGGAGGAAGCTTGTGCCGCTGCACGCCGTTTCCAGCAGAATAACAGCGAAATTATCGAAATAAAAACAAATCAGAAAAACATCTCTTTGCTGTGCTTTTATTTACAAAGTTGAAATTCTTCTAACTTACAAAAAATGTGAACGAAAAGGTAGAAATATAAATACGAAGGAATACGTATTTGTTCAGGGCTGCGCAAAGCCGGAGCCCTGCATTTGCTGCGCTACCCTTTTTAAAAAGGTCTCTGTTGTGTGTTATTTTAATATGTCCATCTCTTTTAGAAGAGAAAGCATCGCCCCGGTCTCATCCTCTCTCCAAATGTCAACATTCTTATTCGAGTTTGCTGGTTGTTTCACGCCGTCTGTTTTGTTAGACGACGTAGTTGTGCGGTGGCGCGTGCGCACTTACGTTGTCCAGTTAATAGTCCGACTAAGGCGTATACATGGCCGAGAAATTAGAATTCCAATCGCATTATCTGGGTGTCTCAATCGGAGTTCTCCGATTCCAATCGGAGTTCTCAAACTCCGATCATAATCAGACGAAGGCAATAATTCAAATTTCTCTAGTACCATGTAAACGCACTGAGGGACGCAAAGATTGCACTCCGGCGCAGGTGTGATTGATGACGTGAAGGTGGGGGCAAACCCACCTGCCACATAGTTAATTAATTCAATTAATTAATTAAAGTGCTTTTTGAACCTTTGGCCGCTCCGTAGATTGTGGAAACGGGAAATGAATTGACTCACAGCACACAGTCACACGCTTGCAGCCGGCTTGTAAGCACAACAAAAAAAAGAAAAAGACACTGAGCCTAGATGAGCACTAGGAAGGACTAACATGGATAAGGCGTCAATTGTAAATGGAAAGTTCCACTTCAAAACCCTGCCAGATGGCAGTCTTGACAGGACAAAAGTGATATGCATTTACTGTAAAGCTGTATTTAGTTTCCACCGGAGTACGAGCAGTCTTACGTTTCACTTGTCTGCGAAGCATACAGCTGACGCGGAGAGCCCTCCGCCCCCTTCTGAGGTAAAGCAAACCACGTTGGATGGTGTGGCACGGAGACCACTGGCCGCGTCCACCACACGCCAACTTTCAACAGCGGGGGCTAAATGGGTGTGGCTACGGCTTGCAGGCCAATTAATGTGGTGGAGGACGAGGGTCTGCGCGATATCATATATATTATACTGACTATGGATGAATATGACACTGACTGGATGATTATGGCACTGACTGTAGATTACTATGGATGCTGAACAGCTGTTATAGGCTATACTGCCTAACTGCACTATATCAGTTGAGTCCTGTACTGTATTGCACTGCCCCCTGTTTAATGCACACTTTATTTATTGTTTTGATTTAATTTAATTGATTTTGTGCATCACAGTTTGATGCAATGCAGAAGTGTCATCCTTTTGTCTTAATGGCTGCTGAAAAAAGGGGATGAATAGTTCAAGTTGGAGTTGAAAAGTAAAATAGAGAAATTTTGGTAGTACTAGTAATCATTACTATGTAATGTTACAGTTATGCCCATCTGTTATCTTTGTTGGGCTTGAGTTTATGATTATTTTTTTTTACCCTGTGCATCTTTTGTTTTGTTAGTCGTACTTGTCATTGCTCCAACACGAATAAACATGCTGCATCCCACTAGATGGCACATTTGCCTTATTTACAAGCACCATGGTCATCAGAGCTGATCTCTGCCACTCTCAGCAGCGTGAGTCTAAGGTCTACTAAGATTCCACAATCTATTACACCTCGTGAGCAAAACAGGCTACAGGTAAAATTAAACATCTTCAGTTGAGCAACTCAGGCAAGTTAAACTGATTTAAAAACAAACAAACACTATAATACGAGGAAAAGAATCCGCTATATGTCAATAAATACAACAGATTGAGTATTCATAAAAACAATGCTTACTTTAAATAAGAAAATCCAACAAACCAACAAGTGCAACACTAAAAAGCAAACCAACAATCAAAATAATGCTTAATTGCCTTAGTTTCGTCCCACACTTATCAGCTTAGCTACTAAGAATAACACACATTATTCACCTGGACAGAAGGAGGTTCTGAGGAACGTGTTGGTCCTGGAGCTTCCTGGTCAGGATGTTCGGGAGATCCCTCTGGCTCAATGTCTGGAGCGCCAACATATTTTAGAATTGCTCCTGCAGAGACAAAGCTCATTAGACCATCAAGCAAAACAGATCAGAAGCACATTTTCCTATTCTATTATTACAGTGATGTTGCAGTAATATAGGAAAATTAAAAATTCATTTGTTTTTAAATTAAACATTATGGTTGCAGTGTCCCTTTAAAGCTTTTACCCAATTACAAAACTGTCATTTTTAAGAGTTTTTGGCATTACTTTACACACTGTACTAGTTAAAGTAATAAAACTAAGATAAATGACCCACTGCCACAACAGTCTAAAATAGTCAACACCATGCCAAATAAAGTATTTCCATAAAATATTTCTTTGAATTCTAAAACAGTAGCACATTTCTAATGAAGGGCCTACAAAATACAAACTAAGCTTAGTAAATTCATCCTAAGTTAAGGCTAAAATAACATTAAGAGTCAAATATGTGAGAGACAACTTCCACTGAACAATAACAGGGGACTGACTACAACAACTACACATGCCCTCCCTCCCGCCCTCCCTGTTAGAATGTGAATAAACGGGTGTGGTATAGGTCTTGGTGATTCTCGCGTGATGCTGTGAGATTTTCGGACCGTCGGCGCAATCCAAAATGGCGACACCCTGTCAGTAGTAAACAAACTTTACCTGACTATTTTGCCGAATTACATATATTTATAAAATAGATTAAAAACTATAAGAGATAAGAAGCCTGGAGGACGAGGAGAGCTTAGCCGATCTGGAAAAATATCTAGACGACATCTTCGACCGAAGAGTTATGGGGAAGACGGGCAAGACGCCAACGCCAACGTCAACGCCGTCTTCCAAGCGAAGCCGTCCCGAAGACTCCCCCGGAACAATTTCACCACCCGGCAATTCCTCGATTGACATATTATTGTCGATCGAACAAAGGCTCTCCAGCGTTGATGCCAGATTGAACTTAATGGAAACACTCCACAAGGAATTCCAGGCGATGCGCGAGTCGCTGGAATTCAGCCAGCAACAGGTTGTCTCACTAGCCGCAGAAAATAAGGAGCTGCGAGGGTCGGTTAAATCTCTCACTGAGGGAATGAGCCAACTCTCTAAAGACAATAAATATTTAAAAGAAACAGTCCTAGACCTCCAGGCGCGCAGCATGAGAGACAACCTGGTGTTCTCAGGGATCCCCGAAAAGGCGGAAGAAGACCCGGAGAAGACGGTAGCGGACTTCTTCAAGAACATCACCTTCCACCGGGTACATCGTCTTGGAGGGAAGAAACCTGACAGCCGCCGGCCGAGACCCATCGTGGTAAAATTTGAACATTTCAAGCAAAAAATGCTGGTAAAGAGCCGAGGACGGGAACTTCGCGGAACCGACTTTGGAGTGAACGATCAATTTCCAAAGGAGATTCTGGATCGACGAAGAGTCCTCTTCCCGATCCGGAAAAGGTTCCTCGCTGAAGGCTCTAAAGCGGTTGTCGCGGTAGACAAACTGTTTGTCAATGGTCAGCTCTACCGCGATAGCAAGTCAACTCCGTGGTTGTACTAACCGTTCTCTCCACAGGCTTCAAGACAACAGGTAATATCGTATTAACGCAGCTTATGCCAATATTGTTGTCAATGATAATCACGTAAGCGCCATTTCAGTCAAAGTATGACTTTTCTTCATCAAACTGATTCTCCCCCCTCAATATCCCTCCCCTCAAACTGCACTAATGTCTCTTCCTCACTTCTTTTCTCTCTGGTAACAATGTTCATCGTGACAGATTGCAACAATGTTTGTTTACATTGGCAGTTGTACGCGCGCACGCACGCACGCACACACACACGTAACACACACACTAACACATACACCACTCTAGGTCTATATAGTAAACATGACCTCCCTTAAGTTCGTCACTTGGAATGTGCGGGGTATAGGTACCAGGGACAAAAAATTTAAAATTCTCAACCATTTGAATTTTCTTGAAGCCGACATTGCCCTACTACAGGAAACTCACTTAACAAACACTACAGCACATAATCTAAAATCGACCCTTTTTCCAAACATCTACTCGGCGAGTTACAACTCGAAGCAGAGAGGTGTGGCTATCTTGATCAATAAGAGACTTAATTTCATTATAAATAGTACAATATCTGACCCTAATGGAAGATATATAATAATCAACACTAACATTGACAATAAAGATTACTGTATTGCTAGTATTTATGGCCCAAACGTGGATGATCCCTCTTTCTACCATGCCTTTTTCTTATCACTCTCTGCACATGTAAACACAACACTCATAGTAGGGGGTGACTTCAACCTAGTGTTAAACTCTGATATTGATAGATCCAACACCTCAGCTAGCCAACGACACTCATTAGCTGCAGACACATTAAAACAGTATATGAGTGATTTTGGTTTATCAGACCCTTGGCGTTCAAACCACCCAACTCACAGAGAGTACACCTTTTTCTCTTCTGTTCACCACTCATACTCACGCTTGGACTACTTTATCACCAGCAACTCACTCTTGGCAGATATCCGGGAAGCCCGGATCCACTCCATCACTATTAGTGATCATGCACCTGCCTCTATCTCCGTCTCTACAAAGGCACCTAGAGCACCGATCTGGAATTGGAGGCTGAACACGTCATTACTCATAGACTCAGATTTTATAAAATACTTTAATAAGGAGTGGACAATATTCCTACAAATTAACGACTTGCATGAAACTCCTGTACATGTTCTATGGGAAACAGCTAAAGCAGTAATGCGGGGCAAAATAATATCTTATTCATGCCACAAAAAAAAAAAAAGAATTAGCTCTGGAGTCTGAATTAGTTAATAATATTAAAACATTAGAATCTTCATATGCCATCCAACAGGAAGAAGACGTATGGAAAGAGCTATGCAAACTAAAAACGGAATTAGCCAAACTGACAGATAAAAAAACCAAGTTCCAAATGCAAAGATTACGCCTTGATAACTTTGAATGCAATAATAACTCTAGCAAATTCTTAGCGAGCCAGCTAAAGTCAAACAGAGAAAAAGCAACAATCTCCTCCATCAAAAACCTGGATGGCAAACTAACCCATAACCCAGAAGAAATTAACCAATGCTTCAGAGATTTCTACAAAAAATTATATTCCTCCGATAATAATCCTTCAGAAGCCTCAATAGATAACTTCCTTAATCGTATTGTGCTCCCTAAATTAAATCAGGAACAGGCTACTACAATGGACGCAGATCTCACTCAGGAGGAATTTGAAGAAGCATTGGCACAAATGCCAGTAAATAAAGCCCCAGGACCTGATGGCTTCCCAGTAGAATTTTATAAGGCACTTTGGCCTACTATTGGTCCGACCTATAATAGAATGGCTAGAGAGATCCTAAATACTGGACTTCTCCCATCAAACATGAATTCCGCTAACATTAGCCTCATACTCAAACCGGACAAAGACCCATCGCTTCCGACTAGCTACCGACCAATATCATTAATCAATACCGATCTTAAAATTATTTGTAAAGCAATAGCTAGACGACTAGAAAAAATTACTCCATATATAATCCATCCTGACCAAACAGGGTTTCTTAAAGGTAGAGATTCAACCTCCAACGTACGTAGATTTATCAATCTGATAGACTATACTAACGCCAACAATCTACAAACAACAATTGTTTCGCTAGATGCAGAAAAAGCATTTGACAGGGTCAATTGGAGTTTCTTATTCTCAACACTACAAAAATTTGGTTTCGGGAATTCATTTATATCCTGGATACGAACATTATACAGCTCTCCGTGCGCCTCAGTCAGAACGAACAGCCAGACCTCTCAAAGGTTTAATCTGCAACGAGGAACCAGACAGGGCTGTCCTCTCTCCCCTTCACTATTTGCAATGTTCATAGAACCTCTGGCAGCTGCAATTCGGCAAAATGATAATATCAAAGGAGTCCAAACTTCAACATCTGACCATAAAATAAGCTTATATGCCGATGACGTATTGTTATTTCTTCAAAATACACAATCCTCACTTACTGAAGTTATCAGCCTTATTGACAATTTCTCTTGTATTTCAGACTATTCAATAAATTGGGCAAAATCCACGGTGCTACCGCTTAATTGTAAATTTAAACGAACCACTCTAGCACCATTGCAAGCCGGTAACATACGATACTTAGGTATCAACTTCTCTCCCAACCTATCAGACTTAATACAACTCAATTTCATCCCGCTATTAAAGAAAATAGAAAATGATCTAATTCGATGGAGAAACTTACCCATATCTCTTTTAGAGAAAGTTGCAACAGTAAAAATGATGGTTTTACCTAAACTAAACTACCTTTTCTCAATGATTCCCTATCAACCTCCTGCTCAGTGGTTTAAAACCCTGAACTCAAACGTCACAATATTTCTATGGAAAAACAAACCACCCCGTATCAGTCTGAAGACGCTTCAAAAAGCGAAAGATGCTGGGGGACTAGAATTGCCAAACTTTTATTACTACTATATTGCCAACAGAATAAAGTATATTCATAAGTGGTTCAACCCTAGCCCACATGATGTATCCTGGCATGTCATAGAACAAGCCTATTGTGGTGATATTCAGTTAGCAGACTTGCCATTTATCAGCACACCAAAACACCACAGCTGCATGAAAAGCGTTAATATAAGTCACTCTCTGACGGCTTGGATGGAATTTCTGAAAATCACAGGTTCTTCCCTTCTCCCGTGCGGTCGTATGCCCATCTGGAACAATCCTGATTTACTACAAAATAAAAAAGCACTTAACTTCACACATTGGGCAGATAAAGGTATAACTCACGTAAAACACATAAGAGAGAATAATAATTTTAGACCATTTCAAGAGCTTGTGACACAGTTTGGAATTAACAGTAGTTGTTACTTAGAATACATGCAAATTAAGTCCATAATTAAGAATAAACTCAAACTTGAACACACACACATGGAGGTCTCTCCGGCTGTACAGTCGGTCCTTAATTTCTCACCTCCTAAACTACTTTCCAAGATATATAAAATCCTTACAAACACAGATCGCACTATTTCTATCCCCATTGCTAAGTGGGAAAGAGACCTGTCTCTCCAGCCCCACTCTAATTTCTGGAGAACAATCTGCCTGAACACCTTTTCACTGATAAAACAACCTAATCTACAATTAATACATTTTAAAGTACTCCACAGGATCCACTACACTGGACAGCGGATGTTTCAGATGGGCATGACCGCCACTCAAACCTGCTCACACTGCACAGTTAATGTTCCAGATAATTACTTACACGCTGTATGGCATTGCCCACCAGTAAATAAATTCTGGCACATAGTATGCAATGATCTATCAGCACAGGTCGGTTACACCATCACAGCCACTCCTTCTTTTTGTCTCTTAGGAGACCTTAGTGATATCACCTCAGATAAGGCAGAATCTCGCATGCTGATCACCTCCTTATCTATCGCTAAGAAAACAATCCTCATAAACTGGAAAACAAAGCAACACCTGCACATTGCACAATATAGGAACTTACTGTTAGACCACACCTCCTTGGTAGGAATGTCTGCTTCATCCTATAACTAAGCAATAAACAATCAATAGCTGAGGCTGCTGGTTGATGTGGGCGGCCGTGGTCGTGCTGCCGCGGGCTGGGTGCGGTCTGGGGGGGGGGGGGTGCTGGGCGTGGGGTGCTCGGCTGCCTTGCGGGTTGGTGGGGGGTCGGGGGTTGGGTGCCCCGGCAGGGGATGTCTTCCACGCGGGGGGCTGGGCCTGGTGGTTGGGGGGGGGGGTGCCACGGGGTGGGGGGCGGCGGCTGGGGTGGGTGGGCGGCGGTCCCTGGCTCTGGGCCGGGGGCCCTCCTGTTGGTGGGGGGACTGGTCCGTCCCTGTGTCTGGGAACTGGCGCTGGATCGTACACGGTGGGGTCACATGCCTGGGGTGGGGCTGCGCGGCCGGCGGCTACCGCTCCTGTGTGCCCGGGTGGCGCCTTCTGCCCCACCTTCGCCCTCCGTCTCCCTGGTCGCTGCCGCTGCCCCGGGGCCCTCGGGCGGTGGGGGGTGGCCCCCCTTTGGCTCCTGGATCCCTGTGGTGTCCCCGGCCCCGATGTCGCTGAGGGGGCGTCCTAACCGGGAGTCCCCCCTGGTCACATAATGGGTGTATTTATTTATTTATTTTATTTTATTTTATTTTATTTTATTTTATTTTTATTTTTATTTTTATTTATTTATTTATATATTTATTTTTCCTTCTGTTTTGGGGATTTGTGTCTTCTGGCCGGGCACCACGGGGGGCTCGATATGGGCAGCGACCGGGTCCCTGGTGGGCCTCCCCCCGGTGCGGTCTCCTCGCCCTTGCATGGGGCACCGACTGCACCCTCGTTGGCGAGGACCTGGCCCCCACGCAGCCAACGACCCACTGACATTATCACTAGGGCTTTGGATGAGGGTCTCCATCGGCCGGCCACCGCTCCATCCGAGACCCTCTCCAATTTTAATAACATTATAGACACTTAGGGCCTGGGGGGGGGGTTCGTGCACTGCGGCCGCCGCCCTGCTCAGCAGCAGTGTGGTTTCCCCAGGGCCTTACCACCCCTCCATTTTAAACGCACTATAGTCCAACACACCAGCAAGTGCACATATACACACACTGACACTCCTACACACAGTGGGGTCGGCCTGCTAGTGGGGGCTGGACCCGACATCTTTCCCACCCTGGATGGGCCCTGTGCAGTCCGGTGCCCCCGAGGTGCGAGACCGGCTGGGCTTATGGGGACCTTGCCACTTGTGGCGGGGTCCCCCTTCCCCCAATCCCGGGACCGGGCCGCTGCCCGGGTGGTCCCCTTGCGCCGCTCGGGGGCGGGTGGGCGGCGACGACCTGAGACACGGGGGTCTGACAATGGTGGGTGGGGGCCCACGGATTGAGTATTTAATTTTATCTTTTTTTAATTATTTATCTTCTTCTTTTACAGGACACAGGGGGAACCAGGGGGGACTCTCGCTCGGGGGCCCGCTTTGCCGGCGTTGGGGGCGGGGATACGGCTGTGGCCCCGGGGGCCGGGGGGGGGGCTGTCCCCTGGTGCCGGGGGGTCCCGGGGCGGTGGGGGTGGCTGGGGGGTGTGGGGGGTGGAGGGGGCCGGTTGATGCGCCA